>NC_142408.1:15824510-15989510 GCF_059441095.1 Idiotropiscis lumnitzeri | reverse complement strand
GTTTCAAGTGCTGTTACACCCAGCAGATTCTCTCAGCACCTTAATATCTTTGTGAAAAAATCTCACATTCACCAAAAGTTGGGCATGATCTGTAACATCTGTGGATTCATCTATGGCCATATATGCGTGGTGCACTCTGAATATCTGCATCAAGCTGTGCCAGTACATCATCTGCTAATCTTTCAGATTTTCTGGTTGCTGTTGAAGCGACCTGCGTGAAGTTGGCCCCCCATTTGTTGCAAAAATAGGTGGAAATAGTTTGTTTCGTTTGTGCTGCGTTTGTGCCCGTTTGTGCTGTTAAAATTTTCGTTTGTGCTGCTTCGGTTCGAAAGATATTACACTTTGTTTTATTTCGAGTGTGACGTCACCCAGCCCCCCATTTTCATCCGATTGACTTGGGAATGGTGCCATTCGTTTGTGCTACGTTTGTGCCCGTTTGTGCTGTTAAAATTTTCGTTTGTGCTGCTCCGGTTCGAAAGATATTACACTTTTTAATTTCGAGTGGTGACGTCACCCAGCCCCCCATTTTCATCCGATTGACTTGGGAATGGTGCCATTCGTTTGTGCTGCGTTTGTGCCCGTTTGTGCTGTTAAAATTTTCGTTTGTGCTGCTCCGGTTCGAAAGATATTACACGTTTTAATTCACGCGGTGACGTCACAAACAGGAACGCGCCAGCGTCAGTTTGTTTTGTTTTGCTGTCGAACAAGGAGCTCGGTATCGCGCTACCGCGTTCAGTCAATCACTTGAATCACTCGTATTTGTTATTAATTCCAGGTTATAAACTAGTTCCTGGAATGAACCGATGTTTTGTATGTTTTTGCGCATTTTACATTCTTCATGATCCTGGAAAGCAACTGTTGCCGGACGAACTTCAGGTAAACATGTCAAACTCACTGTTGTAGCTTTTTTGCTAGCATACAGTAATCTTAAAACCTTCCTGTTTTCACTGCTGTAAATTACTTTAAATTCGGTCTTATTTCTTTTAATAGTGTTGTTCTACTGCTCATTCATTTATTTCATCAGTAGTCATTAAAGCTATGTGATTATTTCTTAAAATTATAGTAGACGTGAGGCTGAAACATATCCGTTGAACTTTTTGAAATAAAAACAACTTAAAGACACCCCTCGATGAAGCATTCCCTCATTTGAGAACAACTGAATTAATATAAAAACAGTCCGTGTGTAATTGATGAGAGCCTGCAGAGAAACCTTGGGTGAAACGATAGCTTTATGTGTAAAGAAAACAGCAACAAACAAAACCCCAAACTATTTACATTTCAACAATTAAGCAATCACTGCTTTGTGAAGCTCTTTGTCTTTTCTGATGCTGCTTTCACTCTACTTTCCAGGTCATTGTGCATCTCCCAGTCAAAAGCAGCCCTCCTGCAATATGCCACATAATGTCCAAGAGAATCCTCTTCGAGATGATATGACTGCTAATGTAGCTCTTCAAATCGGGATGTTTTCCTGCTGACAGGTGCAGAAGTCCAGTGAAAGTTACCAAAATTTGTCCTGATTGCCAGCATGTTTTGCAACAAAATATAGTATTAAAATAAGGAAAGGCACCATCATCTTTGTCGACGCCTGTTTCATGAGTTGGTTTTCTTCTTTCTGTTGAACCGCATACAATTAAAAAGCAAAGCCTGATTTTTTTTTTTTTTTTTCAATTAAAATTACTTCGACAGACATGACCACTAGTGATGAGTCTATAAAGACAGGAATGCGAATAACAATTCAGTTTTATTGATAATGCCTGTTTCAATTTCTAGTGGCATAAGCCAGCAAGTCCCCACAACTTTTCTAACTTTAATTTTTGCTGTAAAAACATCCGCTTTTTGGTTGAACTAGTCTGTCGATTGTGCTGTTTTGGGCCTTAAGAACTTGTATTGTGTTGCTACTGTTTTTCAATAAGAAATTATTTTAGGTCATTTAGAATTCATCCAGCCGCTTGTCCAAATGGACACAATCGTCGACCTTGCGCGTGTAAGGTTGCTGAAATGTGCATCACTGCAGAGAAAGATGTAAGTTTGCGTCACAAATGAGGACATCTATGTATTTATGTACAGTGCACCTCGCAGTGGTAGCATTAAAGACATTGGACTGGACACATTTTTCTGTCACTACTGGAGTCAAACAACTATGTGTACAAGACATTGGTACAGATGTCAGAAAAGCATGGCGTATGTGCTATCACACAGTGGCTGAAAAAAATTGATTCATGCAGGTGCCCCAATAGAAGCAGTGAGTGCTTTTTCTCTTGCCATTCTTGGATCTCTGGCCAAAGCTTTTACCGCTCACCCCGATTTGAAGACCTACATCAATGAGTGCTTTAAGCATGAAAACCTGCCATGTTTTGTCAGGGTAGACGTTGCACACTGCAACAATATGATCTCCCAGTGGGACCGCCTGAAAAATAAAAGACATTGTGTAAAAAGATTTTTTCTGAGATTTAGCACAACTACTTAAGTCACAATGTGTGGAACATGCAAAATAACTTCTATGTGCCATCACTATTGTGGCACTGAGTGAGTCTGAAGGTAATGACAGTTCTGGAACCCCTCTCCCATCAGAAAAGTGCAAGAAATACCTGAAAACACAAATAGCACAAGAAGACTGTATCAGCATGCCAGACACAGAGGTTCAGGCACAGGAACCCGTCGAGGAGCATCAGCAGCAGATCCAGACTAACGCTTGACAGTGGGTGACAGAAATATGTGAGGAGATCAGGTCACTTGCCATGGCTGAGGGAGACAGGGATAACACCCACTTCCTCCCTGAGATTATTCCCCACATCATCAGACTGGGAAGTTACTTACCACTCTGGTCAGGCGTAGTGGTCCCTCTCTTCCGAAGTACCAGCATCACTGCAAGTTTGGCAGCTGTTGAAGCAGAGTTCAACAACCTAAAAAAGGGCTTTTCAAGCATGAAAGTCTTCTCATTCATGTTGACCGTTTCGTTGCTCGTCGTCATGCCTTCATTGAGGGAAACGTGGATTTCTGCTGCAAAACAAAAAAGCTGATGTAGGTCATGTCTTAAGACCTGACGATGCCTCTACTACTTCTCATACTGAGGAAAAAATATATTAAAAAATTATGTTGACCTCTGTGATGAGTCTGATGTTGCTACAGTATTCATACTACTGAAGTTGAGAAATGGAGAGGCTTAGTGGATTGACACCGACCTAGGTATGAGTTGAACAGAAGTTGCCCTGCTGGAAATTCCCAGAAGTCTGATGCTGACAGTTTACTTTTAGAGCAGTCATATCATCTCGAAGAGGATTCTCTTGGACATTATGTGGCATATTGCAGGAGGGCTGCTTTTGACTGGGAGATGCACAATGACCTGGAAAGTAGAGTGAAAGCAGCATCAGAAAAGACAAAGAGCTTCACAAAGCAGTGATTGCTTAATTGTTGAAATGTAAATAGTTTGGGGTTTTGTTTGTTGCTGTTTTCTTTACACATAAAGCTATCGTTTCACCCAAGGTTTCTCTGCAGGCTCTCATCAATTACACACGGACTGTTTTTATATTAATTCAGTTGTTCTCAAATGAGGGAATGCTTCATCGAGGGGTGTCTTTAAGTTGTTTTTATTTCAAAAAGTTCAACGGATATGTTTCAGCCTCACGTCTACTATAATTTTAAGAAATAATCACATAGCTTTAATGACTACTGATGAAATAAATGAATGAGCAGTAGAACAACACTATTAAAAGAAATAAGACCGAATTTAAAGTAATTTACAGCAGTGAAAACAGGAAGGTTTTAAGATTACTGTATGCTAGCAAAAAAGCTACAACAGTGAGTTTGACATGTTTACCTGAAGTTCGTCCGGCAACAGTTGCTTTCCAGGATCATGAAGAATGTAAAATGCGCAAAAACATACAAAACATCGGTTCATTCCAGGAACTAGTTTATAACCTGGAATTAATAACAAATACGAGTGATTCAAGTGATTGACTGAACGCGGTAGCGCGATACCGAGCTCCTTGTTCGACAGCAAAACAAAACAAACTGACGCTGGCGCGTTCCTGTTTGTGACGTCACCGCGTGAATTAAAACGTGTAATATCTTTCGAACCGGAGCAGCACAAACGAAAATTTTAACAGCACAAACGGGCACAAACGCAGCACAAACGAATGGCACCATTCCCAAGTCAATCGGATGAAAATGGGGGGCTGGGTGACGTCACCACTCGAAATTAAAAAGTGTAATATCTTTCGAACCGGAGCAGCACAAACGAAAATTTTAACAGCACAAACGGGCACAAACGTAGCACAAACGAATGGCACCATTCCCAAGTCAATCGGATGAAAATGGGGGGCTGGGTGACGTCACACTCGAAATAAAACAAAGTGTAATATCTTTCGAACCGAAGCAGCACAAACGAAAATTTTAACAGCACAAACGGGCACAAACGCAGCACAAACGAAACAAACTATTTCCACCTATTTTTGCAACAAATGGGGGGCCAACTTCACGCAGGTGTTGAAGCGTACATGGGGATTTGGGTGATTATTTCACACGTCTGGTCTTTTTGTTTTCTTTCAAATAATGTCTCTGCAACCGCATTTAAGCACTCCTTCACAACTTCGCCATCACTAAATGTTTTTTTTATGTTTCCCCAAAATCCATGCTACATTTAGTGAACATTCATTTGTACGATGCTGGGCTGTAAACCTGTGCGTGATGAGTCGATTAGATCTGTCATACTGCGCTCAAAGTTCGATGATTTTGTATGCTCTCACCTCAGACTTCAAGGTGTAACAATGTGCAAAAGAGCTGTGCCTTGTTTCATTGTGGCGCTTTACGTTGACACTTTCAATTAATGCAACGGTTTCTGAGTATATGAGGCACAGTGGTTTTGTACCGGCTGCTGGCAGAACAAACATATAATTGCATTCACTTTGACCTTCCTAACTTTTGAGCAAGCCATGCCGTTAGCAACACTCTCTCTTCTTTTCTGCTGCTCTGGTGCGCAACTGGCCATGGATCGGAAACAAAGGCTTTGATTGGCTCAACTAAGGGACGCTATTGCTGTATTAACTTGAAGAGCAGCACCCGCGATTACGAATGCTCCATGAAAAAAAATTCTGTTAGTGTACATTTATTATAAATCAGTCATGAGTCCGATCAGAACCATGGGTCGGTCCGCCATTTGGTGATACCTGACTTATAGGTTACGACGTCCGTGCCTCATCTGAGATTTTAGGTTCACACTGCAGCAAAATTTAACCCAGATCAGATTTTTTTCCCCCCGTATGTGACCGATATCAGTGTTTTTTATTTTATTTTATTCATGACTGTCTGAACGGCTCAATTAAATTTTTTTCAAGTTCTACTAGGGCCACGTTCATATTTGTTCCTAAATTGGATCCGTATGGAATTTTTTAGAATGCAACCACAGCCAAACGTCATATCCCTCATTGATGTCATCCGCAGCTCAAAATGCACTGTGCAGCTGGGAGATCGTATCTGCAAAGTTCTTTTGAGAAACCGTATTGTCTTTATTTTAATTTAATCCCTCTTGAAATATGAAGCCTAAAGTGGCAGATTGTGGTGCTAGTAATAATTATACTATATAATAATAATGACAATAATAATAATACACTATACTATATAATATAATAATTCAGCCATCTGTCTATGTATCTGTCTATCTATCTATCTATCTATCTATCTATCTATCTATCCATCTATCCATCCATCCATCCATCCAACCATCAAACAAAAAGAGTTTTGAGAAAGTGCACTGGGTGCCACATTATGTTGCAGTTCTACAAGGCAAGGGTAGTTGTTTGCAAGAGTTCAGCATGGAGATGGCTCTCTTTTGTGTTGATGTATCCAGAGGGCAACACGTCGAAGAGTTGTGAGCTCGGGTGAATATTATCCTTATTGAGCCTCAGACTCGAGCCTGGAGCCTCACTCTGCCTCAGTACTCGTTGGAGTTTGTGTTGAAATATATCCATACTTTGGACTTTCTTGTCTGCTTTTTTAGCTGCTTCTGGGTGCCGCTCTCCTGTTCCCCCGCCTGGAACGCTTTGATCCGGTATCTCCGCCATTTATGCTGTTCTCCTTTTTTTTTCTGCTGTGCGCACTTGCCTACTACTGAAGGTATGCACGTGTGGATGTTCAATCGGAACCCACGACCGATGCTTTCTCTCCCTGTGAGGCTACCATGCCCCCCCCCCACACACATATATATTTATATATATATATGTATATATATATATATATACAGTAAACCCCCGGTTATTGCGGTTAATGGGGACCGAGACCACCCGCGAAAACTGAAAATCCGCGAAGTAGCGGCGCACCTTCAAAAATGCTTACAAAAAAAAATTATATATATATATATATATATATATATATACGGGTAGAGAAAGTGAGATTCATGTTATAACAAAAAAAAACAAATTATTATTAAAACTTATTATTTTTTTTTTATTCCCCAGCCATTATTTTTGTATTTATTCAATTACTTCTTTTTGTATTTATTTAATTACTTCGACTTTTACCTGCTGGTACGCCGTCCGGTGTGCCCTGTGAAATGAAAGGTGGCATTCTTCATTTATTTATTTATTCATTCATAACTGACAGCCTCGCGCTCCGCTCGTGCTCGGGCGGAAGAGGTGCTCCTCTTCGGCTTAACTGCCACGCACGCCGGCCGGCCTCCTCCGGAGCTCGCGTACGAAGTAAAATGTCGCCCCGCTCGTGCCCGGGGGAACGTGCTCCTATTCGGCTTAATTGTCACGCGCGCCGGCCGGCCTCCTGCTCCTCCTCCTGGTCCGGAGCTCTTGTACGGTCCGAACGGAGCAAAATGTCGCCCCGCTAGTGCCCGGGGAACGTGCTCCTATTCGGCTTACTTGTCTCGCACGCCGGCCTCCTCCTCCTCCTGCTCCGGAGCTCTTGTACGGTCCGAACGGAGCAAAATGTCGCCCCGCCCGTGCCCGGGAAAGGTGCTCGTATTCGGATTAACTGCCACGCACGCCGGCCGGAGCTCTTGTACGGTCTTAACGGACTGAAATGTTGCCCCAAACTTGTCCCGGGCGGAAAGTGCTCTTCTTCGGCGCACGCCGGCCGTCTAACCGCTCCAGCGCCCCGTCGTGCCGCTCGGCGAAACTACAATGCCCCCGCGGAGCGGAGCGAATGGAGAGCCATGATCGTGCCCGGGGGAACGTGCTCTTCTTCGTCCACTCTCCTCTCCGCCCACGCTCTTCTTCGGCGCACGGCGGCCGTCTAACCGCTCCAGCGCCCCGTCGTGCCGCTCGGCGAAACTACAATGCCCCCGCGGAGCAGAGCGATTGGAGAGCCCCAATCGTGCCCGGACAAAAAGGTTTTTAATTTTTGAATATTTTTTTGACCCACGAAGCACTGAACCCGCGAAAGGTGAACCGCGAAGTAGCGGGGGATTACTGTATATACACACACACACACACACCCACCCCCCCCCCCACACACACGCACACGCGCGTCATTGGACATGTCGACTTGTCGGGACATCCCTAATATATATACATATATTAGGGGTGCAACGATAAAGAAAATCCACGGTTCGGTTCGATACATTGGTGTCATGGTTCGAAATTTTTTCGATACAATTAGTTTTTTTTTAATAGTTTATTGAAGTTACTAACATTTATTTTAACCCCAAAGTACACATTTTACATTTAATTAAATCTATATTCGCAATACCTGACTCGTTTTTTGCGGTGCATACTTAGCAAAATATTAAACAAAAACAGCAACATGAAAAAAAATAAGATTATTGTACTATTACAAAATAAATTTAAAACGCCTTTGAAACAGCAGTGGTGAAGCCCCTTTCTGAGGGACAATTCAGACCCCAGTTTTTTAAATTATTGCAGACCTGTATCCAACTTAACGATTTTAAGTAAGATTTTAGTCAAGTCAATTTTATTTGTATAGCCCTTAATCACAGACGGTGTCAAAGGGCTTTACATAACCACAATCAACATCCACTGATCTTAACCCCCAGGATGGCAAGTAAAAACTCAAAACCCAATTGGGGGGAAAAGTGAGAAACCTTGAGAAGGGACCACAGATGGGGGAATCCCCCTTCCAGGATGACCAGGCTGCTTTGCCAAGTGGGCAACATTTGACACATACAATGATGCTATATAATGTTAGATGAGATAATGTGAGAGTCAATCAATTGAAGTGCTGCAGGAAGATGACTTCAGTGGAGTGGGTCCTCATCCAGGGCCGTAATCTCCATGGCAGCATATCCGAGGATGAGCCTTCGATCTAGTACCGGTCAGTTGGTGTAAATTCAGAACAGCCACTTCCAAGTGAATCACCATCACCTTATTCCCAAGCAGGGGAAGAGGGGGCAGAAAAGAGAAGAAGCGGCAGTAAACAGGCCAACAAATAATTAAATTAGATGCTAATGTATATACATAAATTGATCAAATGATGCGCTGCAGGAAGACGACATCACTGGAACAGATGCATGCCCAGTTGGTCAATGCCTTAAACTTCCTAGTGGGTCACCGTCACCTCATCCCCCAGCCGGGGGAAAAGGGGGCAGAAAAGAGAAGCAATGAAAAGAGAGCGGCAGTAAACAGGCCAACAAATAGTTCAACTCAATGCACAAGAGTATAAATGCGTCTTTAATAGTGTTTGGAACATTTCTACTGAGGTGGCGCCTCTAATACCTGAGGGTAGTGCATTCCAAAGCATTGGTGCCCGAATAGAGAACGCTCTAGAACCTGCGGACTTCTTTTTGGTTCGCGGGATCACTAAAAGACCAGCATTTTGTGAGCGAAGGTTTAGGGACGGAACATATGGTACCACGAGGTCAACGAGATAGGAAGGTGCTAAGCCGTGCAATATTTTATAGGTAAGTAGCAGAACTTTAAAATCACATCTCAAGCGGACCGGAAGCCAATGCAAATTGGCTAGTATCGGGGTAATATGATCAAACTTTCTCGTCCTAGTCAAGAGTCTAGCTGCTGCATTTTGAACTAACTGCAGACTTTTAATACAAGACATGGGGAAACCCGAGAGCAAAACGTTGCAATAGTCGAGGCGAGACGTAACAAACGTATGAATTAAGATTTCTGCGTCACAAGTTGATAGAATTGGGCGAATTTTAGCAATGTTACGCAGATGGGAAAACGCAGTTTGAGTAATATTTTTAATGTGCATTTGAAACAACAGTTGCGTCAAATATAACACCGAGATTTTTTGTTGAATCCTTTTGGGCAATATTACATTTATCGATACTCACAGTGGTGTCCTTGAAAAGGTACCGATGACGCGCTGGTCCAATAATCAGCATCTCGGTTTTATCTGAGTTAAGACGCAAAAAATTGAAAGACATCCATTGTTTAATTTCGGCAAGGCATGCCTCTAATTTATAGCAATCACGCGGATTTGTTTTATCCAACGGCACGTATAATTGCGTATCATCAGAATAACAATGAAAACTAATGTTATATTTCCGTATAATATCACCAAGTGGTAGCATGTAGATGTCCTGTCTTGGACTCACAACACCACAGCAGTGGTAAAGAAGGTCCACCAGCGTCTGCACTTCCTGAGAGTCCTCAGGAAATTCAACCTGGACAGGAAGCTGCTGCTAGCCTTCTACCACTCGTCCATCGAGAGCCTGTTGACGTACTGTGTCTCCACCTGGTACAGCGGCTGCACTGAGGCGGACAGAGTGAGGCTCCAGAGGACAGTCAAAACAGCGCAAAGGATTATTGGCTGCCCTCTCCCCTCATTGTCGGACATCTACACCGCCCGGTGCCTCAGAAGGGCTCTCAACATCGTCAAAGACAATACCCACCCAAACTCTCACCTGTTCGACCTGATGCCCTCTGGCAGGCGCTACAGATGCATCAAATCGAGGACCAATAGACTGAGAAACAGTTTCTTTCCGAGAGCCATCTCCATTCTGAACTCTCACACACACACGAGAACACCCTTACCTTGCAGAACAGCATTGTGATGTGTTTTTATATACCCTATTCAGTACTAAATTCCATTGCACTCTCTTATTTATTTATCTAATTTATATATTTGTCTGTATTATTGTTGTATTGCACTGGAGAGGGGAGCCCTCTAATCTCGTTGCACACTTGAGTACAATGACAATAAAAGGGATTTCTAATTCTAATTCTAAACAATAGAGATCCAAGTATCGATCCCTGCAGAACCCCACATGTGATCTTACAAAGATCATAAGTCGCATTGCCATGAATTACACGGTGCGTCCTCTCCGACAGATACGAATTAAACCAAGAAAGCGCTGAACCTGAAATGCCAACACACGTTTCAAAGCGTTTTAATAATATGCTATGATCAACGGTGTCAAAAGTGGCGCTAAGATCGAGTAAGAGTTATATTGATGAGGTGTCGGCATCTATAGCTATAAGAAGATCATTAGTAACTTTAGCAAGGGCCGTCTCAGTAGAGTGGTCGGCTCTAAAACCTGATTGGAAAGATTCAAATTGATTATTAGCAGTCATATATTCATTAAGTTGTTGCACTATGACTTTTTCAAGAATTTTTGCAATAAACGAAAGATTAGAAACTGACCTATAGTTGTTGAGACTCTCTGGGTCGAGGTTTGGTTGCTTAAGTAGCGGTCGGATAACAGCGGTCCTAAAAGCTGCTGGTACTATACCCGTGGTAAGTGAATTAATTATATTTAAACCAGATGGTCCTAGGGTCGTAAACATTTCTTTAATTAGTAGGCCAGGAAGCGGATCGAGCACACAAGTTGTCGGTTTTGCTGCACTAACCAATTTTGTTAGGCTTTCAAGAGATACTTTTTAAAATTGAGATCAGGTTATTGGACATTTATCAGCCCTAATGTCCTT
Organism: Idiotropiscis lumnitzeri; assembly: GCF_059441095.1. Classification (NCBI taxonomy): domain Eukaryota; kingdom Metazoa; phylum Chordata; class Actinopteri; order Syngnathiformes; family Syngnathidae; genus Idiotropiscis; species Idiotropiscis lumnitzeri. The sequence goes on along the minus strand of NC_142408.1, from coordinate 15,978,663 downwards.
ATTAACACCATTTATCGCGGAATTCAACGGAATTTTAAGAACAGTGTCTTTAATCTCATCACGAATACACTCATTCTTCTGAGTAAAGAATTGTATGAAATCGTGAGCTGAATAGGAAGAGCTATCCGAGGTTGGTTGCTGTTGCGTTAGCATTGCTTCGGTATCAAATAAATATTTAGTTTTTTTTTTATGTAAGACAATTAATCTACAGTAATAATTAGTTTTGGCTGGATCGAGCGCTTCCTTGTATATTAGTAAACTATCGCACCATGCCTGACAGAAAACCTCCAGTTTGGTCACATGCCATTTGTGCTCAAGCTTCCTACAAGATCGTTTCAGTTTGCGCGTTTCCTCTGTAAACCACGGAGTAAGCCTCTTTGGACGAGTTTTAGTTTTTAAAGGTGCGACAGAGTCAAGCGCATTTAACAGAGCGACATTAAAGTTGTTTGTGAGATCATCAATCGTACCAATATAATTAGGAAACGAAGCGGTTGCTAAAGGAAGCGCAGCGGTGGTTGAGGAGCTAATATTGCGGCTGCAATAGCTTTGATTTTGGTCAGAACGATGGCAATGAGCCAAGACTTCAAATTTGATAAAGTAATGGTCAGAAATAGCACTAGTATATGGTAATTGTCAGGGAAGTTTCTATTAAAACAAGCCTGAACAAAATGAATCAACCAGCCAAGATCGTCTTTGTCACTCGCTAGGAGCAGCCCCCTGCAGTCAGGGGCAAAGCTCCTGCTTCCTGCTCCTGCGTGGTTTTTATTGTATCGCAGCAAAGCAATTTGAATATGCAACTCATACAGAATGGAAACACCCCTCGCATAAATGTCAGTGTGACTTCAGTTTGTGTCCTTGGATCTCAGACACTTTTACTTCGTATCAGTCTGGAATGTGCGCCTGGCTTGTCTCTTCCTATCAGTGCAGGCACTTCTGTTAACACTGGATAACAAGGGTACAATGTTCACTTGAAAATCAAATGACCTGTAAGCATAGTTTGAAACCTGATAATATTACAACCTAATTTCTTTGACAGTAATACAATTATTTTTGAGGATGCGAAGCCTCGGGTTAATACCAAATCTAACGTGTTACCATTTGTATGCGTTGCTTCATCTATTATTTGCGTGAAACCAAACATATCAATTATTGTCTGAAACGCCACGGTAAGTGGTTCCGACGGGAGATTCATATGAATGTTGAAGTCGCCCATGATAAGTATATTATCCGCATGAGTTATCAAATCAGCCACAAATTCATCTAAAAAGCCTGAGTAAGAGCCAGGGGGACGGTAGTAAAGAACAGCAAGATAAAACGGCAGCGCAGCTGTGGATCGCATGATGAGTACTTCAAATGGTTTAAATGAATTGCTAGGACGAGGACTAAGTTTTAGATTAGATTCGGAAATGAGGGCTACACCCCCGCCTTTCTTTTGAGGGCGCGCAACATGCGAGCTCACGAAGTTTGGAGGCGAAGCCTCATTTAGCGGTAAAAACTGATTCGGTTTTAACCAGGTCTCACAAAGACCAATCATGTTAAGATTATGGTCTCTAAAAAGGTCATTAACTAACAAGGCTTTCGATGAAAGCGATCTAATATTTAAAAAACCGAGTTTCAATAAAATAGGTTTATCTAAGTTATTCCGCGCAACACGACTCCTGGTCATAATATTAAGGAGATTGCCTTGCCTAGGTCCCGGATTGCGCCTCGAGCAACTATAAACGCGGCGAGAAATTCCGACGGTCGGAATACAATAGTTATTTATCAGCTTTCGAGTGCTATTATTGTGAGAGAACGGCTCGTCGTCGATAAGACCGACCGAGGAGGAATGCTTAAACCCATCATGTATTGCCACCTCAGAAGAAATTATATCAATATGTGATGCAACAGCGTATGGTGTGTAGCGCTCAAATCTAGAAGAAAAGCCATGTGTGTTGTCTAAGTCTAGCATAGCGCTAGTTAGCTCTATCCTTACAGACTCCATACCCTTCCTTACAGGCTCACTATTCGCCTGCAACCCGACCTTCTCTAATATGAATAGTCATGGAAGGCTCAAACAATAATCTGTTTCTAGAAAGAGTGATGGCGCCTTCCCAGTTAGGGTGAAGGCCGTCCATCTTCAGCAGGTCAGGTCGGCCCCAGAAAGAAGGCCAGTTATCGAAAACTGCAGTCCCTGCTCACTACAAAAACTAGTCAGCCACTGATTTAGCGAGAATAATCTGCTTAACCTCTCATCATTGCCTCTCGCAGGCAAGGGACTAGAGACTATTACTCGATGCCAACTCATCTTTCTGGCAAGATCACAAGTCCTTGCAATGTTTTTCTTTGGGATCTCTGATTGCTTCATCCTAGTGTCATTGGAGCCGACGTGTATCACTATATCTGAATAGCTAGCGTTGTTTGCACTGCGCTGGTGTCTAGGTCTCTTGCGTGCTAGCTCCATAAGATTAGCTTCAATGTCGAGTGCTCTGGCCCCAGGAATACACATTACTGTGGCTGGATTTTCAAGCTGAATGTTGCGGGTAATGGAGTCACCTATCACTAAAGTGCGGGAGCCAGGAGACCGAGTTGGAATGGAACTGCTATGTGTCTTAACAGGCTCACCGCGATTAGCAAGCCGTTTACGGCCAATGCTAACCGGACTAGCAGGTTGGCTACAACCCGTGCTAACAGTCGTGTCCGCCACATTTACGCTTACCACATTACTCTGCTCTAGCTGGCGGACACGTCCCTCTAGCAGGGAGAGTCTTTCCATGAGAATGGTGCAAGTGTTGCATGTGGTGGTGCAGGAAACCATAGTTGCGTTTACTCGCCCGGTGGATGAAAGCGGACGAACAGATGTCGCGCCGAAAGTGACGTCACGGGATTACCAAATGGAAAAAACTTTAGAAAAAACTTAAACCATTAAATTGTGTTTTAAATACAAATAATGTTTTAGAGAAATATCAATCTGGTTTTAGGATGAACCATAGTACAGACACAGCTCTTTTAAGGAATTTAAATAATCTCAGGTGCTTTGCAGACCTGAAGAAACTCACGGTCTTGGTGCTTCTTGATGTAACACTTATTTTACTAGTGAAAAATGGGCCATCTCGTCTGGATAATTACTTTCAGCTGTTTTATTAATTTTAATGATGAAATCACTGACATTATTGATTGGTAAACAAAATCAATGTCAAGCATTGATCAGGGAACTAAAATGGAATATAATAATGAAGTGCATTTTTTTCTTTTCTTTTTCCACTCCACATGCATAGAACGGTACAGGGAGGCACTGTCTCCCTTGCCTGCTCTGACCGGATGTCCATGAGGGTTATGTTTATTTATTATCCCTCGCATTCAATTATGGCGAATGTGATCAGCACTTGATCAATTTTATGATGTTGATGATACTGATCAACTGTATGGCACTAGAAATTAATTGTTCGTTTGTTTTTATGTCCTCTGACTTTGTATTATACTGTGTGTGAATGAAAAGACCTTGTTGAAATTCTGTGTGTCTGTAGCTTTGACGATCATGATCCTGCTGTGATTCATGAGAATGCTGGCCAAGTAGAGGTGCTGGTTCCCATTCGCCTTGACATGGAGATAGATGGACAAAAACTCAGAGATGCTTTCACATGGAACATGAATGGTAAAGCTAACTTCCAGATTGTGATTTTGTTTTTTTTTTCAACTTTAACTCGATTTCCCAACAGAAAAACTGATGACTCCAGAGATGTTTGCAGAAATTCTGTGTGATGATTTGGACTTGAATCCTCTGACCTTTGTCCCTGCCATCACCTCAGCCATACGTCAGCAGATTGAGTCATACCCTACAGACAGCATTTTAGAGGAACAGGCAGACCAACGAGTCATCATCAAGGTGGGTCGTGATACAAAGTTAAGTTTCAACAAATTACAATTGTTCCTGGGAGTCTTAAGACCATGTCTGTGGCAAGCTTTTAAAAAACACTTAGATACTCGTTTGTAAAATTGGACTAAGGAAACAAAATAACTTGACTTGACTTTCCCCTTGCATTTTGGTTTTAACTTGTTTCGGTCTCAGGCATTATACATGCCTCTATCTGCTCCGACTGTAGATCTTGGTGAAACGTTAAACTGGGACTGGTTCGTTAAAACTTAATTGGACTGCAAACTGTGCCATGTTTTTTTAGAGCTTTTCTTTTCAACCCCAGAATAAACTAATATTGATTACTTTGCCAGGCGTGATTGTGTGTGTAAAGTTTTACGTTTTCACGAATGTTAAGACCAGAGGTTAAAATTCTTTCAGACTGACGGACCGGTCCATCAGTCCATCTCTGACAGATGATGAATGATGGGACACTTTTTAAAAATTGACTAAGCACTTAGGGAAGTGGATTTTCATCCGTCAGAGCAATCATCAACATTTTGCTGATGTTTTTTTTGGGGTGTGGCGTGACACACTGATGGACCGACTCACGGACGAACCGACGGACTTCTGACGGAATAACTGATGGACTAACTGATGGACTGGAAGGAGTTTATTAAAATATGACTTCTATTAAAGACCAAAAACGGGAACACATGTAAAAGAATTCAAAATGGCAGAAAATATTAATTGTTTTTGCCAGACGAGTCATCATGAGCTTTGACTTATGCATAGACCCTCAAAATCAGCATAATTTTCTTGGGGACCCAGGAATTAAAACCGTCCCACTCTTTCATTCGGAGGCCCCCATAACACACGGGAGCCCAAAGAACAGGACATTTTTAATTTTTTTTTTTTTTTGCAAAGGACTCCTTACCTTTTCCCTTAATCTTACCATCTCGTCACTGACTCCCAGTGCACTTTAGAGTTCGCTTTAAGATACTTCTGTTCGTCTTCAAGTCTTTAAATGGCCTCGCTCCAGCGTACCTCTCCGAGCTCCTCGACCCCTACGCACCTGCCCACTGCCTCAGGTCTGTGGACCAAATGCTGCTGGAGGTGGCAAGGACTAAGCGCAGCCTCAGGGGCGATCACGCCTTTTTTGTTGCTGGTCCTTCCCCATGGAATGAGCTTCCATTAAATGTTAGGCAAGCCCCCTCTGTGTCCACTTTTAAAACTCATTTGAAGACACATTTTTAGCTTTGGACTCAACATGAGTTTCTGCTGTTCTTATGCTAGCTATTGTTTATTTGTTTTAGTTTGTGTTCTAATTTCCTGCTAATTTATATTACGCCATCTGGAAAGCGCTTTGTTACAGCTCCAGGAGTTGTTAAATTAGGCTATATAAATAAAGTTGTATTTTATTGTATTGTATAGACACCTTTTTGACACCCTTTTCATGACTTAGCAAAAACTTTACACATTCCAAAACAAGACAGGCATTGGATAAAAGAGTGTAACATGACCCTGGAAACTGGAACATGTGCGTATCATCACTTCAAGACACCATAGGGTCGCCAAAACATGCAAAAATCACCAGTCTGTGATGTGACTTTTGGGGCGACCCCAAATGCGATGTTAATTTCCTTTATAAGCTGGTTTTGGGCTCATTTAAACTGACTCTGGTTCATTTAAACAGGTGTACACTTTTTTTGTAATACAATATAAGTTATCCAACAGTCTAAATCTGTATTATTTGAAAACAGACAAATTCTTTGAATTTTTAGTTTTTAAGTGAATTAAATTAAATTAGAATATTTTTCTGTATTACTCAAATCATTTTTAAATCTAATAACCCTTACTCTTTGTATGCATGTTTAAAACGCAATTTGTTTTCTGTAAGGAACAAGAAATCTATCATAGTACTGAAACGCAAATGTGGCACAATTTGTCGGATTCATTTGTAGAGCCATTTCTTTGTTCAAGGCTTGAATTATTTCAGTCTTTTCAAGTGTTGCTTTTATTTAAATATTTCCTTATTCGTATATTTTGACTGATTCATTTATAGCAGACAATTTCGTTTTAGGTTAACTTTTAGCGAATCTTTCGCCTTCAAAGTGTCACATGATGGTGTCTTGTGACTCGTCTTTATCAGCTGATGTTCCATGAGGGCATGACTTACCTGTCAAAAAATCACAGGCAAGTCACGCCGCCCGCTGTTCGTTCACTCCTCCAAGATGCTGCTCCAGGTGCTAGGGAGGATGAAGGCTCCCTCGTCCCTGTTAATGGTTTTCGTGCCTCGCTTGCGGATCTCAATGGTCTCCCTGATCCAGCGCTGATGTTTGTTCTCTTCGGTGCGGATGACCCTGGCCTTCTCCCAGTCCATGATGTGGTTTTCTCTTTTCCAGTGGTCGATGATGGCTGATTTGTAATGTTCCTGTTGTGCTTGTTCTTTTATTGCTCTTGTTTGTCTTATTGCCGTCTCCCTCTCGCACTCTGTCTTGTGTACTTACTTTCTTGTGTTTAAACTCCTTCCTGTCTCCCCAATGTATGTTTTATTGCATGATTTGCATGGAATTTCGTAAATGGAGTTGCATTTGTTTTCCGGGTGTATTTTGTCTTTTGGGTGTACAGTGAAACCCCGCTACTTCGCGGTTCGCCTTTCGCGGGTTCAGTGCTTCGCGGGTCTAAAAAATATTCGGGGGCATTGTAGTTTCGCCGAGCGGCACAAGGGGGCGCTGAAGCGGTTAAACGGCCGGCGTGCGCCGAAGAGGAGAGTGGACAAAGAAGAGAGTAGACGAAGAAGAGCAGGTTCCCCCGGACACGATTTGTGGCGACGTTTCGCGCGGTTCGGACCGTATCAGAGCTCCGGCCGGCGTGCGTGGCAGTTAAGCCGTAGATGAGCACCTTCCCCGGGCACGGGCGGTGCCAAGCGGGCCCTAAGTTTAACCGAATGGAAGCTCCCGAGGAGGAGGGCATGCTCGCGTCACAGTAAGCCGAAGAGGAGCACCTTCCCCGGGCACGGGCGGTTCCAAGCGGCCCCTAAGTTTAACCGAATGGAAGCTCCAGAGGAGGAGGGCATGCTCGCGTCACAGTAAGCCGAAGAGGAGCACCTTCCCCGGGCACCGGCGGAGCGCGAGGCTGTCAGTTATGAATGAATAAATAAATAAATGAAGAATGCCACCTTTCATTTCACAGTCATGATCCGTGCCTGTCATGATCCGTGCCTGTCATGATCCGTGCCTGTCATGCCGCGTGTGTTTTTGTTTTTTCAGCTGTGTGGGCGTTCCTCCAGCGATCGTCTCGTCAGCTGCTGCGAGACGCGCTGATTACACTGACTATATTGTGATTATAATAAATATCTTTGTATCACCACCTTTTTTCCCGTGTCTGCGTTTGGAGAGTCCTGTTCAATCCTCCAGCTCTGCTGGAGGATCATAACATTCACAGGGCACACCGGACGGCGTACCAGCAGGTAAAAGTCGAAGTAATTAAATAAATACAAAAAGAAGTAATTGAATAAATACGAAAATAATGGCTGGGGAATAAAAAAATAAGTTTTAATAATAATTTTTTGTTATAACATGAATTTCACTCTCTCTCTCTCTATCAGTATATATATATATATATAAATATATATAATAATTTTTATTTTTTAAGCATTTTTGAAGGTGTGCCGCTACTTCGCACCTATATATATTTATATATATATATATATATATATATATAGGTGCGAAGTATATATATACACGGTGGTTTTTTTTGTCTTTTTTTTTTTTTTTTTTTTTGAAGGTGCGACGCTACTTCGCGGATTTTCAGTTTTCGCGGGTGGTCTCGGTCCCCATTAACCGCGATAACCGGGGGTTCACTGTACCAGTATTTGGCGGAGAGTTGTGTGTGGTTTGACTGGTGTTGTCGATATTGTATTTTCTCATTGCTCTTTGAATACGTTCCGTAACTCCTCTTACGTACAGCAACGTTTCCATTCCTCTGTGCTCTTGTTTGTTTTTTCTTCCCCACCTGTGTTGTGTTAATTTTGTTTTCGACCTGCCCTGCGCCTTTTGTTATTGCCCACTGTATATATTGACAACTTTTTAGTGCCTGTTCTATATGTTTTTCCTCCTGTGTTCTGCCCTCCGGGTCTGTGATTATGGTGATGTGTCTGTCTAATGTTCTGACAACTGATAATTCATGGATAGTGGGGTGTTCAGATGTCCAAAGGAGTTCTTGGTCGCTGTGTGTGGGCTTTCTGTGTACTTTTATTTTGATGTCTCCGTTGTCTGTGTGATGTATATTCAAGTCCAGAAAAGCTATGGATTGGTCAGTTTCCTCTTCATGGGTAAAGTTGATGCTGCCTCTGGTGTCTATGGAGTTGAGGTGGTCGGTCAGGTGTTGCGTGTGTCCTGCTTTGATTTTTTTCCAGAATGTCATCCACGTAGCGTGTCCATAGTGATGGTTTATATTTTTCCTGGGCTGTTAAAAGTGCCTTTTGTTCTAGGTCCTCCATGAAAATTCCACACAGGGTGGCAGAATGTGGGTCTCCCATGGCGATGCCTTCTTTCTGCCGGTATATGGTGTTCCTGAATTGGAAGTATGTGGATGTGGCGATGAAATGGAGTAATTGGGTGATGTCCTGTACTGTTAGATTTGTGCGTTTTTTGAGTGTCTTGTCCATTTTTAACCTGTCCTGTACTATCTGGATGGTGGTTTGTGTGGGTGTTTTGGTAGAAAGTGAAATGACGTGTGAGAGATGAACATTTCGTCTTTCTGTACTTTTGGCGAGTTCTGAGGCGAGTTGGTATGAGTTCTTGCAGTGTTGGTCTGTGAGTCCCAGTAGTGGTTTCATTATTTCTGTGAGTGCTTTTGACAGATTATATGTGACCGATCCAATGCTGTCCACTATAGGACGGAGAGGTGTGCCTGGTTCAAGGATTTTTGGGTTGCTGTCGATTCTGGGGTTTATGTTTGCCGTGGGTACCAAGTGGTTGTATGACTGCCTATCAATTTTATTTTCATTAAGTAATGGTTTGAGTAGTGCTTTGAGTTTATTTTTTTTGTCTTCTGTTGGGTCTTTCGTTCTGCTTGCGTGAGGTTGTAACGTGACGTGCACCCATTTTTCATTTACGTGTACGCGGTCCGATTCTGTCCTTTTTTTTTTCGCAAGATGAGTCGGTCTAATTTTTGGATGTGTCGGCTTTTGGTGGCAGTGAATTCCTGTTTGTGTATGTTGTCTAAGTGTCCGCGAACCTTTGTTACCGTGTCCTTGTTCAGGGGAAACTGGAGTTTGAACTTCTTCGTTTCCCGCTGTAGATCGCTGATGTTGTTGAGTTTATTTGCTGTGCACCTAATCCGTTCTTTCACCAGGGTCATCCGCACCTTTCTGATGATCCGTTCCGCGTGCCTGATTGGAATCGGGTTCTAACTTCTTTATCCCGGCAGCGCAGATTGAACCTCAGGTGGTATCAACAGCGAGCCCGTTTCTTTGACAGCTTTTCCAAGAGGCCAAATTCTTTGATGCATGTTTCTCCATAACTTTCACATAGTATTTGTATTAAGTCCATTTTGTCTTCTTATTATTTATATTTTGAGTGATTCATTTATACCAGACAATTTCATTTTAGATTAGTTCCTTACCTGAGATGTTTCGGCGAATGTTTCGCCTTCTTCAGAGTGTCACAAGAAGATCTTGGAGGAGTGAACGGACTGCGGGGGGCGTGACTTGCCTGTCATTTTTTGACAGGTAAATCACGCCCTCATGGAACATCAGCTGATAAAGACGAGTCACAAGACACCATCATGTGACACTGAAGAAGGTGAAAGATTCGACGAAACATGTCATGTAAAAAATTTACCTAAAACGAAATTGTCTGCTATAAATGAATCAGTCAAAATATAAACAATAATAAGAAGACAAAATTAACTTAATACAAATATTTCCTTATTCTTAGTTTCTTTTAACTTGATATTTTACATTTGGAACTAAAGTTGTTGAGGTTTGGATGGCCATTTGACTACATTCAGGTATTACTGTCCTCTATTTTGACCAGTTGTCCTCTGGAAAGATTTTTTTAAACTATCATATTTCTTAATGAAGAGATCTGTGTGTGTGTTTGTTTTTCTTCTAATATAGCTCAACATCCATGTGGGGAACATCTCACTTGTGGATCAGTTTGAATGGGACATGTCAGAACTTGAAAACTCCCCTGAGTCCTTCGCACTGAAATTGTGCTCTGAACTCGGTCTTGGGGGGGAATTTGTGACAACAATTGCCTACAGCATTCGAGGACAACTGAGCTGGCACCAGAGAACATACGCCTTCAGGTAACTCATTCAAGCATTTTTTAAATTTTGTTTCTAGATTAATTCATTGGAAGATTAATTTAATTAAAAATGCAGCATTATACCCATCATAAAGTGTCACAACCTGATCACATCTATATGTTGATATTCTGTTATACATATAGTACCACCTAGTGGCAATTAGAAATGGCATTTTTTTTACGTATGAAAGTACTACACACAGCCAGTTGAACGAATCTTACTGAAAAGCCTGAAGATTTTGATCTTTCACTACGCCGAATATTGTTACTTTTCGGGAAAGGTTGTGGCCATTACGGCACAGAAAAGTCTGATTATTCACCGTAAGTTGAATAAAAAGTTGCTATAACTTGACTCAGATGATCCTATCTTTTCAAAATTTTTAATAGTGGATGATAGTTCAATCCTGTCGACAGCTATGAATTCATTTTTAATCGTAGCCGTAGCGCTACCTGTGGCTAAAGTAAATGTACTTATTCTTTGATGTTTTTCTCCGAGCAGGTTAACCAGGTCTAGCTCATACTTGCGCAGAAGACTCTTTAGGCCTTCATGACATCAAAATACGTGATAAGACTTATTTAATGCTAAATAAGTCTCTGATTTTTTTTTTTTTTTTTTAAAGCTGTTGCCGTGGCAACCGAAAATTTGCGAATGTAACCATTTTGATTTTGAGGGTCTAAATATGAACAAAATGTCCTGAAACTTTGCACACTCATTAGGCCTGGCAAAATCATTTGATTAATTTCTTGTGCAATTAAAAAAAAAAAATCGGCTAAAGCAGCCCGGTTGTACATTTACTTATATCTAAGAAGATTTGGTGGTATATTTAACTGACAAAAGATCTACAAAATAGTATCTTGGAGCTATATGCTAAACCTAACTGGAAGTTGGCCATTTTGAATTTACTTTAAAGTTTGACATAGGTTTGACAACAAAAACTGCTGAAACTTGACCCACTAGCTACCTTGGTATAACCGCCCTTTGTGGGATACTTTCTAGGGGACAAAGAGAAAGCCTCCAAACCCTCTCTCTTCAGTACAGTCTTTCCAAATAAGATTTTTTTTAGGTATTTACAGCTCCGTCATTACATTGGACGTGTACAAAGGTTCTAAAATGAAAAATAGAACTGGTCAACTCTACTCGGCCCTTAGCTCACTGGACGATAATGTCCAGTTTCATGTAAAACATCAATGGAAAAGAGACATCAAGGTGGAGATACCTGATGACGTCTGGTTGGAGGGATGCGAATCTTAAAACTTTGTTACCTTTTTATCAGCTTGGAGGGATTTTTGTTGGAAGAGCTTGGTCCAATACTTTATTACACCTATGCTGAAATCAAAATTGTGTTCCATAGATGTCCCGTGCTGGAGGCAATGCGGATCCTCCCGGGCAGACCAGGCTCACATATTCTGGTCATGCCCAAGCATTGTTGGTTTTTGGGGAAATGCGATAAAACTAATATCTACAGTGCTGGGTGTCTACTTTCTTTTTTTACATTGTTTCTCGGGTTGATTCCGAACTCTGTGAGTAACCATGATGTGAACCTTTTTTTAATCATGACCGCAGCCTGTAAAAAAGCGATCACAAAGTGTTGGCTCAAACCGGTCCTGCCCTCACTGGCACTATTAGTAAGAACTGTCAAAAACATTTACTTCATGGAGATGATGACCTTCACGCGTCGCCTACAACAGCACAAGGGGTCAAAGTACTGAAGAAAATAGGACTGTTTTATGAAATCTGAATATGGTAAACAACTTGACATTGACTCCACTCTGTAACTACCTTTTGTACGCATTCTTTCCTTTAATTACCCTCTGTCCATTACTTTTTTGTTTTTGTTGTTTTATTTTTCCTTAGTTTGTTTTTGTTTTACTGTTATGTATTTCAGAAACCTTTACTAAAATATAAAGTATAAAAAAACAAAAAACATTTGTCGCATTTGACAATAGTCCATGCCTGGATAAATCTACAAATTCATTTTTACCCTACAGCTAGCACCAACTCCTGGCTAGAGGAATTGTATTTTTTATTTCTTTATGTTTCTAATGCCAGAGGCTACGGAAAATTCATCATTATTTTATAAATTTCTTTCGCAATTTTTAAAAACTGGCTCGCTAGCACCCCCTCGAAATGAAAAAAAAAAAGCAGCCCCCGATGTAGGTTTCACTTAGATCTCCGGAAATTTAGTGGAATATATAACCGGGGCCCAGACCTCCAAAAAAGTCTCTTGGATTTAGATGTTAAACCATGCAGACAGTCGGTCATTTTGAATTGAAAGTCGGATTTAGCTTTGACAACAAAAGCTGCTACTTGTTGAATCACATAGTAATTGCTTAAGAGGATATTTCATAATTGATAATTCAAGCCTGAAAAAATATAAAAACGTATTTTTCATCATAGTGGTAGCGCCACTTAGTGATTAAGGGAAGTAAAACTAAACAATTAAAAAAATCATTTGACAGCCCTAGTTTTTTCTTTGATGCTTTTCACCAAGCAGGTTAACTAGGTCAACCTCATAGATATACTCGGAAGAGTGTTTAGGCCTTCATGATCATAGAACAGGAAGTTTGACATTTTTCACAAGTTTATTCCGGGGCAACACATAGTTTGCCAATAAAACACTGCCTATTTCAACGGTCTAAATCCGATGTGTGTTCAAATTACCTGATAATTTATGTTACACCACATGAAAAGCGCTTTGTTAGAAATTAAAAATCCCTTTATTGTCATTGTACTCAAGTGTGCAACGAGATTAGAGGGCTCCCCTCTCCAGTGCAATACAACAATAATACAGACAAATATATAAATTAGATAAATAAATAAGAGAGTGCAATGGAATTTAGTACTGAATAGGGTATATAAAAACAGATCACGATGCTGTTCTGCAAGGTAAGGGCGTTCTCGTGTGTGTGTGAGAGTTCAGAATGGAGATGGCTCTCGGAAAGAAACTGTTTCTCAGTCTATTGGTCCTCGATTTGATGCATCTGTAGCGCCTGCCAGAGGAAAACAGGTCGAACAGGTGTGAGTTTGGGTGGGTATTGTCTTTGACGATGTTGAGAGCCCTTCTGAGGCACTGGGCGGTGTAGATGTCCGACAGTGAGGGGAGAGGGCAGCCAATAATCCTTTGCGCTGTTTTGACTGTCCTCTGGAGCCTCACTCTGTCCGCCTCAGTGCAGCCGCTGTACCAGGTGGAGACACAGTACGTCAACAGGCTCTCGATGGACGAGTGGTAGAAGGCTAGCAGCAGCTTCCTGTCCAGGTTGAATTTCCTGAGGACTCTCAGGAAGTGCAGACGCTGGTGGACCTTCTTTACCACTGCTGTGGTGTTGTGAGTCCAAGAAAGGTCGTCAGAGATCTGTACTCCCAGGAACTTGAACGTGTCGACCCTCTCCACACACACGCCTTCGATGCAGAGGGGGGGCGGCACCGTCTTGTTCCTCCTGAAGTCGACGACAATCTCCTTTGTTTTTGCAGTGTTAAGGTGCAGTCTGTTGTCCTTGCACCAAGCTGTCAGTCTCTTTACCTCCTCTCTGTAGGCTGTCTCGTCACCTTCCGAGATCAGACCGACCACTGTCGTGTCGTCAGCAAACTTGACGATGGTGTTGTTGCCGTGGGCCGGGCTGCAGTCGTAGGTGTAGAGGGCGTACAGGAGAGGGCTCAGCACGCATCCTTGAGGGGAACCGGTGCTCAGCATGCGAGTGGAGGACGTGTAGGGGCCGAGCAACACAGGCTGGGGTCTGTTGGTCAGAAAGTCCTTAATCTCTGTTACATCTCCAGCTGTTGCGAAATGTGCAGTATAAATAAAATTGTATTGTATTGTATTGTATCGTATAAAATAAAAAACAATCCTGGCCCGCTTGAGCAAGGCTTACGAGAATTGGCTGGCACGTGTAGTACCCCTGGGACGTACAAAAAAGTCCTTTACAGCCATAGTCTAAAGGGAACAGGAATTGAGTTATGAATTTTTGAATGTCCAATTTTGGACAATTTTTGTACTTTTACAGCGCTTAATCTTTTGCATGCTGATCCTAGAAGTCATCTGATTGATTTAAAATTTCGGATGTACCATCTTAATACCTGGGACAATTTTTTTTTTGTTTTCGAAATACTAGAATGACGAAGGTGGGGCTTCAAAGTTTGCATTTAACATTTCCTTCGCAACAATGGACAAAATCCTCAATAATGAAAAAAAATCCAAAACATGTGCTGGACGATTCCACACAGCTGGTCTGCGCAGGATTTGACGAGCTGGGAGCTAATCCCAGCTGGACCAGCTGCCTTCCTTGCCGTCATCTTCCTCAGATGAGATGTTGTGAGGAACAAGGCTGAGCAGGAGGAAATGATGATTGTCTGATGTGCCTGGGAACTGAAGACTTTGGGGGGGGGTGTCGTTCGCAGCAGGAGGGGTTGGTGGGGGTTGCAGCAGGGAAGACTGAGGGGGACAGGCTTCTGATCGAACCTATTGAAAAACAAGTTTACTCATTTGCTCACTGAAGGTTTCCCCCCTTCTGAGTCTTGGGTTGTCTGTGGCCTGACATGGTCTTCAGGCCCTTCCAGACATCCCTGGCTTTATTCTGCTACAGCTGTTCCTCCATCCTCATCCTGTTGGACTTTTTCCCCTCTCTGATCCTCCTTCTCAACAGGTGCTGCACTCTCTGACACAAAAGCCCTCTTTTTCTCCTTCAGGAGAGCTTTAATGTCCTGTGTGATCCAGCGTTTATTGTTGGGGAAAAATCTTACTGTCCTGGTGTGCATGGTGTTCTCCACGCAGAAATAAATATAGTCTATAAATTAATGTCCTCCCCATGGGCTTCGCTGAATACTTTCTACACAGATGTGTTGAAACAGTCCTTTAAGGCTTCCGTGGCCTCTCCAGACTCTCTGAATCGTACGTGTCACAGCTGGCTGCCTGCAGACCCGAGGATTGTACACAGGCAGGAGAGCCACCAAGTTGTGATCAGTTTTGCCCAGCAGGGGGAGGGACGGTGATGTGTACGCCTCCTTGGCATAGAAAAGGTTAAATATTTTATTGTCTCTGGTGTGACACAGCTCCAGTCAGTATGTCACAGGCTGACTCACTGTTCAGTGGGAGGAATGTACACCGCCACCGCGATCACATGACTGAAGTCCCGCGGGATGTAGTACGGTCTCATGTTTACAGCTAGCAGCTCAATGTCCCTGACTGCCGAGCTGCTCCTTAATAATGATGTGCCCAGGGTTACAACATCTATCATTCAAAAACACAGCCTGCCTCCCTCCTTTCTTCTCAACACTCTCCACCGTCCTGTCCGCACTGATGATTTGGAAGCCGTCCAATTCCACGATGGCGTCCGGCGTTAGCTCTGTTAACCATGACACCGTGAACATCAGCAAGCTAGCCTCCCGGAAGTTCCTCTCGTGCGGGGTTGGCGCCGTTAGCTCGTCCATCTTTTGGGAAGGAGTCTAACATTTCCCATAATAACGGACGGGAGAATGGGGTGGTATCGTCTCCTCCTTGCCTGGAGTTTAACACGACATCTCCGTCTCTTCCTCCTCAGCTCGCGGGGGATATTGGGTCTCCCGGCACGGGGTTAGCACGCAGTGCCGACAGCTGATCTCACAAATACACGATCGATCCCTCGCACCGAGTTACGTCTTGGGACACGGTTGCACAAAAAATAGACACCAGCAGCAGCAAAACAATCACAAGTTGCATGTCCATTGCTGCGATGAGGTAAAATAAATAAACAAGTTAAAACAAGGTAAAAACACAAGAAAAAGGCTGAATGGTGAGCTGGAGCTGCTGAAACAGGCTGCAACTCGCGCAGTGCTGGAACCGAACGTTCGGCTAAGAGCATGGCAATTACGGTGTCGCAAAGTGTTATTATTCACCGTGACAATAAATGCTGCTGTAACAGAACTCAGATGATCTTAACCTCTAAACATTTTTCATGTTTGATGTAAGTTAAGCCCCGCTACCCTCTACATATTTATTCTTGATTGTAGTGGTACACCTACTGGCTAAAGGAAATGCATGTTTATTTTCGAGCTGTCAAAATGTTCACGTTAATGGACGGTTTTTGTAATTAATTTGTCATGCATTTAACGCATGCGCAGAATGGCCCTTACATGCATCCCATACACCCACTTAGTGATCTCACACAATGCGATTTTGAGATCGTCATAGCTGCATTTTTTTTTAAAGGCTCCCCCCATGCTCACGTATCAGTGGCATATTACAATAAACAGGTCACACTTACTATGGCCAAACTAATTTAAAAAAGTAAATTAAAAAAAACATCATTTGGTGAAAATTTATCTAGTTTCAATATCGCAATGTCATTTTTCCCAATATCGTGCAGGGGGTGGCACAGTCTTGTTCCTCCTGAAGTCGATGACGATCTCCTTCGTTCTTGCAATGTTGAGCTGCAGTCTGTTCTCCTCACACCAAGCCGTTAGTCTCTGGACCTCATCTCTGTATGCTGTCTCATCTCCTTTTGAGAACAGACCGACCACGGTCGTATTGTCAGTAAATTTGACAATGGTGTTGTTTCCGTGGGCCAGGCTGCAATCATAGGTGTAGAGAGGGTACAGGAGAGGGCTCCGCACGCATCCTTGAGGGAACCCAGTGCTCAGCGTTTGGGAGGAGAATGTGTAGGAGCAGAGCGTCACAGTCTGTCTGTTGGTCAGAAAGTCTTTAATCCAGGTGCGTGTGAGGGCAGGGAGGCAGAGAATGTCCAGTTTGGTGATGAGGATGTCTGGGATGATTGTGTTGAATGCCGAGCTGTAGTCCACAAAGAGCATCCTGGCATTGCGCTGCTGTTGTTCCAGGTGGCCGAACACAACATGCAGAGCAGTGTCGATGGTGTCCTCAGTGGATCTGTTTGCTCGGTATGCAAACTGGTAGGGGTCCAGTGTGGGAGGAAGGCAATCTGATGTGCTGGAGAACCAGTTTCTCAAAACACTTCATGATGACTGGTGTGAGAGCAACAGGACGGTAGTCTTTCAGGTGGTTAGTGGGTGACTTTTTGGGGACAGGAATAATGGTCGAAGCTTTCAAGCAGGAGGGGATGACTGCTTGAGCCAGGGAGCGGTTGAATATATGATAGCTGGTGGGCACATGCTCTGAGGACTTTGCCTGGTATTCCGTTGGGTCCAGTAGCTTTCCTGGGGTTTACTGCCAGTAGCGCACGCCTCACATCGTGTTCCTCTATGGTGAGTGAGGGGGTGTTGAGGCATGGAGTGCAGGGGTGTGGCGGTTGGGTTGAGTCAATGCGAGCAAAGAAGCAGTTTAGCTCCTCTGCCAGCGATGCATTCGGGTCTACAGATTTTATGCTACTGCCTCGGTAGTTGGTGATACTCTGTAGACCACACCTCCCGTGGTCTGTTGCTGGCAAGGTGGGACTACAGCCTCCTCTTGTAGTCCGTCTTGGCTAGCTTAATGGCTTTTTTCAGGTCAGCATGAGCCACACTGTACAGGGCTCTGTCTCTTGACCTGAAGGCAGTGTCACAGGCCTTGAGGAGTGAGCGAACCTAGCTGGACATCCAGGGTTTCGCGTTTGGGAAGGTCCATATAGTCTTGTTCAGGGACACAGTTTCCATGCAGAACTTGATGTAGTCCAGTACACATTGTGTGTAAACATCAAGGTCCTGATGATCAAAGAGGTCCCAGTTGATGTCTTGAAAGCAGTCCTGTAATTCACTGTAGTGCATGTGTATGAACACAATGTCATGGAGGTGTACTAGTCAGGTTTCAAGAAAATGCTTAACACAGAGTAAGCCCTGCTATGAGTTTTAACTCCCCCCCCCCCCCCCCCCCCAAGACATACATGAACGACTTTGAAAAGCATTGGCCCTGCCTACCCAAGACGTATAAGTACGTCTTAGTGTCTTTTTTTGCGTCATAGTGTGCAGAAGGGTTTGATGCAACTTCTGACTGAGAATCAGCCTTGTCTGGATTGGAAATCATGTAATAATCGAACAGGGGTTGGCAGTGGTGTAAGAGATCCGCCATAATTTAGCTGCAGAAGAAGATTGTAGTTGGGTGGGGGAGCAGTGTTGGAGGAGCGCTACAGAGGAGTGTGCAAACTAGAGAGCACTAGACGTAGCAGTAGCGATGGAAAATAAAAGCAATTTACCCTCGAGGAATGCTTTTAGGGTAAAAAATAAATAAAAGCTTCCAATAAGCATGACAAAGGGGTTGGAGTTGCTTTTGATGAGAGTATGACGCTTTGTCCTCATAAAAGCAAGCAGCCATCAAAAGAGCCTCACACGCGTAGCTTTGCTGGGGGTTTCCCGCAGCGATGTCGATGAATAGGAGCCAGATTTGGACCACTATTTGGCAGAAGAATATCTGACGGGAGTTAAAGCAGCAGAGAATCGTCAGCGGAGCCACCAGAACAAGGAGGTCAGTGCTAAACAGTTTGCTAATTCTGATTCAAAGCTTTGTCACCCATTATGCTCATCAGTCCGTTTATGCACATGGGCATGTTCTAATATACTATGAAGTTGCTAGTAATACGAATAATACATATACGGATCATGTGTCCTCTTCATGTGGACAAAATATGTCATGCAGATCCACGGTGCGACGCGACGCATTTGCACGATTGGCGGACTTGCGTATCGTCACTCTGGGTTGTATGCATCCAAAAATATATTTGGTTCGTCAGAACTCTGCTAAAACCGCGACTGCTCATTTTATGTTCTTCATTAATTTAAAGAGATGTATGTAACTAAGCCGCATGTGCGTGTATGTGTTTGAGTATGTGTATGCATGTGGGGGTGACAGAGAGGAGAGACGGTGAAAGAGAGACAAATGTGGAAATAAAAGCAACAGTAAAAGTAAATGTTTGGTAATTGTACATAGTTCTATTGATAACTTATTGTAAATTCTGCAGCCAAAGAGCTCCTCACGTTGGTGCAAAGGAAGTTGAGTAAAGTATTCATACTGCAGCAATAAAATATGCCATGCCAGCTAAAAGACATCACTTTCACTGTGAGCACTGGACCACCACTAAACAGCGGACGTCCTTCAGCTGTTTATTACCAATGAGCTGCTCCAGCACATCACGGATGGCACAGATCACTTTGCAGACAGTTATTTTGAGGCAAAACCCAGCGGTCTGTCTCCACACAAAAAAAGTGGCATTTTTATGGGTGGGGGGAGCAGGCTGGGGTGTACACACACGCACATTCACACAAACATGCACGCGCTGTCATGCACGCACTTTGGTGCATAGTTCACTTAAGCAGTTCAGTAGATTTTTCATGTGCTAATAAACTTTTATTTTCTAATCAAAAACACTTATTGTCATGCTGTTTTTGTTATTTTTTAAGGATGTTTCTATCAAAACAAGCCTGAACAAATGAATCAACCAGCCACGATTGTCTTTCATCACGCGCGGAGCAGCCCCCTGCAGTCAGAGGAGAAGCTGGAGCTTCCTGCTCCCCACATGGCTTTTATTTGCATCATAGCATAGGCAATTTGAATATGCAATTCATACAGAATGGAAAACTTGACATTTGACTCCATCACACTCGCCCACATTCTTCCTGCCTATTCTAACGGTTTCAGCTTACAAGACACCTTTTGGTTTACACTTCTGCTTAGTCTAACCGCAAAAGGGAGCATGTTCACTTTGAACTTCATTTGACCTGTGTAGTGTATTTTCACAAGGTTTAACATATACAACTTATTTTATGGCCATGACGATATTGTTACTTTGGGAATACCAAGCCTTGTGTTGGACCTCCCTAATACATAAGTTACAGCCTTGTGAGGCATCGGGCCTCAACATTATCTACGAAGGGTCAGGGATTTGAACAGGGGTCATCAACGCTCCAAGGAAGGTGTTTACAGAAAAGGGATCTGGAGTCGCATCTGCGAGGGGGCCCGTACCTGACACCCATAGGAGGCTGTCGAAAAGTTCAGTTAAAGGCCAGCAAGATAAGAATGCATATGCAATAAGGGAGAATTGGATATTCATGAAATTTACCACACCAGTAAGCATAGTTATAGTTTGAAACTTGATAAAATGACAAAACTAAACAGACATAACATACAGATGAGAAAGACAAAACTTAAATTTCTTAAACATTATTTTATAGAAGGAGAGCATTAATTAGGGGTTTGAGCTGTCCCACTGTGTTCGCCCGCTCTGCCCCTTTGTCATATGGTGTTTCACATTGTTCTGTTTTGGGGCCTTTGCTGTTTTCGTTATACTTGCTGCCACTAGGTTCCATCCTACGAAACATGGAATTTCCTTCCATTGCTATGCAGATGACAGTCAGATCTATGTCCCGCTGAGCGAAAAAGACGCTTCCTCCTTGAGACCACTTTCGTCCTGCTTAGAGGAAATTAAAATCTTGATGTCACTCAATTTCCTGAATTTCAATGAAAAAAAACCAGAAGTTATCGTGTTTGGTCCCAGTGGCCCTTCGACTCTCAACTCTGTTGACCTCGGCCCCCAGACATCGTATCTAAAGCCAACAGTCTCAAACGTGTTTTAAACTGCACAGTGATTTTAAATCAGATCCGCAAATCAGTGCTCTTGTTCGATCCAGATTCTTTCACCTTAGACAGCTTGCTAAAGTGAAGCCGTTTCTTAGCTTCGCAGACGCATTTAGGAACAGTAATCCATGCCTTCGTTACATCTAGGCTAGATTGCTGTTTGGAGTCACCCAGTCCTTCCTCAAGCTCCTCCAACTGGTCCAAAATGCTGCTGCTCGCCTTTTAACTGGAGCTCGGAAAACAGATCATATAACCCCAATCTTGGCCTCTCTTCACTGGCTCCCAGTGCGCTTTAGAGTTCGCTTTAAGATACTTCAGTTCATCTTCAAAGCTTTAAATGGCCTCGTCCCACCATACCTCGCTGAGCTCTTCAACCCCTACACACCTTCCCGCTGCCTCACGTCTGGAGACCACATGCTGCTGGAGGTACCGAGAACTAAGCGCAGCCTCAGGGGGGATCGTGCCTTTACTGTTTACTGGCCCTTCCCTATGGAATGACCTCCCATTAAATGTTAGCCAAGCCCCCTGACTGTCCACTTTTAAAACCCGTTTGTAGACACATTTTTATTCTTAAGCTTTCGATGAGACTGTCACTGTTCTGATGTTCTTCTGGTATCTATTGTATATGTGTTGATATGTTTTAATTATGTTCTATCTACGCACTAATTTATATTACACCATTTGGAAAGCGCTTTGTTACAGCTCCAGCTGTTGTGAAATCCATCCATCCATTATCTTAACCGCTTCTCCTCACTAGGGCCGCGGGGGGTGCTGGAGCCTATCCCAGCTTTCTTCGGGCAGTAGGCGGGTGACACCCTGAACAGGTTGCCAGCCAATTGCAGGGCACACAGAGACGACACTCATACCTAGGGGCAATTTAAAGTTTTCAATCGGCCTGCCATGCATGTTTTTGGAATGTGGGAGGAAACCGGAGTACCCGTAGGAAACCCACACAAGCACGGGGAGAACATGCAAACTCCACACAGGATGGCCGGAGCCGGGATCGAACCCACGCCTGATGCTGTCTCTCGCTGTGAGGCCATCGTGCTAACCAGTCGACCACCGTGCCGCCTAGTAATCATCCATCCATCCATCTTCTATACCGCTTCTCCTCACTAGGGTCGCGGGGGTGCTGGAGCCTATCCCAGCTATCTTCGGGCAGTAGGCGGGGGACACCCTGAACTCGTTGCCAGCCAATTGCAGGGCACACAGAGACGACACTCATACCTAGGGGCAATTTAAAGTTTTCAATCGGCCTGCCATGCATGTTTTTGGAATGTGGGAGGAAACCGGAGTACCCGTAGGAAACCCACGCAGACACGGGGAGAACATGCAAACTCCACACAGGAAGGCCGGAGCCGGGATCGAACCCACGACCGCTGCTGTCTTTCACTGTGAGGCTATCGTGCTAACCAGTCGGGCCACCGTGCCGTGAAACACTGTTAGCACATAGCCATTTTGGCCACAGACACACATCCGTGCACATCTTTTGAATACTTCTACACTTGATTTCCTTATTTTTACTCACTGTCTGAGCTGTTCTTCTCCTGTTTCTTTTCTTTTTTTTATTTTGCGCATGCCTTGTTTTGGCCTGTTACTTGAAATAAAGTAAATATGAATAACATGAATTGACCTTTGTGGAGATTTTCCTAGATTTTGAACCATGCGGCTAAGACAACGGCTTTTCTGTGGATTTTTCTTTCACTGGTAGGGGCGCTCTTTGGTTCAGAAAATACACTAAATAAATCTCGACTTTTTCTCTTGGGTCTGTTCTGTTTTAATGAGCAAAGTTGTTGCCATGGAAAAAGGCACTGTTTTAACAATGTACCTTTATGTGCATTCACAGTTCAAAACCGTTATGTACATGCAGTAAACAACAAATTTTTTTCAACATAGAAAACCGCGGCTTATAGCCGGGTGCGGCTCGTGTATCCTTTTTCGATACTTTCCCCAAAAAGTGTTGCTGTGGCTTTTAAACAGGTGCACCTTTTAGTCCGAGAAATGCGGACTATATAATAAACTTAATATAATAAATGTCGCAATCAAAGAACGTTTGCTGAAATTTAGTCATCTAATATTCTTCACAGTGCTGTGCGCTGTCATTTACCATCCACACTCATACAACAAAAGGTTTCTGAATGAATTTTCAAATATTCTTGCAGAACTCATGCTGATATATGATCATATCCTGTTTGGGGGGGGGATTGTAATATTCACATGTGCCATCTTGAAAAACCAATGTGATATGACTTTCAATTTAGTGCAGTGCGTCCGCTAATTGACATACGGGTTTTACAAAGTACTGAACTGCAAGCTTCATACTTGCCATACAAAACAATTTCGGGAACAACTTTTTGTTTCCCAATCTCATGGCACACCATCAGTCAAATTTGTCACAAAAATTTTGAGTACGGAAATAACGATGCAGGAAGCCTTGACTTTTTTTATCGCACTGTATGAAAAGTAATAGGTGTATGCACAGGTACCTTATGTCTTCCTGCCTGCCACTATACATTGCTGGCATAGCTATATGAATGAAGATATGTTGGCAATTAAAAAACAATATTTTTCGAACCATTCAAAGTGAAACTGGATTATTGGATTCCCCATTGATGATTTGTTGCTGCGCTAATGTGCCGTGGCACCTTCGTTGGATATCACTGTTCGAGAATAT
This sequence comes from Idiotropiscis lumnitzeri, assembly GCF_059441095.1. Taxonomy (NCBI): domain Eukaryota; kingdom Metazoa; phylum Chordata; class Actinopteri; order Syngnathiformes; family Syngnathidae; genus Idiotropiscis; species Idiotropiscis lumnitzeri. Next base: position 15,955,350 of record NC_142408.1, on the reverse strand, counting down.
GCCATGGGAAGGACTTTGGACATGCATGCTTAAGAGAAATTCAATCTCCATTTGATGAAAAATATGCCTTCCTAAAGTGGAGTTTGTACTGTCTTGATGCTTGTTTTCAAGAAAGACTTCCACAAATCTCAAATCTTGCAAGACTTTGGAATATGACTTGAGCATATTGTCCCTGTCTTGTGAAAAACATGTATGTCCATTTTTTTCATTTATTATATTTCTTATCTTAAATGTTTTTTTTCCCCAATCACATGAAAATAAAAATTACAACAGCGATGAAATGTGCATAACATATTGCTGTTAATGCTGCCCTTTCCAGCGACACTTGTCAACAATTGTGGCAAACTGTGATGGGACTGATTTCTGATTTCTTTCGCTTGCAGTGAAAACCCACTCCCAACAGTAGAGATTGCCATTCGTAACACAGGTGATGCAGACCAGTGGTGTCCCCTGTTGGAGACACTCACAGATGCGGAAATGGAGAAGAAGATTCGAGACCAAGACAGGAACACAAGGTGAGGTACATGGATGCATTATACCAGGGGTGTCAAACTCCAGTCCTCCAGGGTGGGTGTCCTGCATGTTTTCTATCTCTCCTGTCTGTAACACACCTGATTCAAATGATCAGGATACTTATCAGGCTTCTTCAGAGCTTGCTGAAGAGCTGATCATTTGAATCAGGTGGGTTGCAACCGGGAGAGATTGAAAGCATGCAGGAAAGCTGGTTCTTGACACCCCTGCCCTATAGTACATGGACATACTGGGTGTAGTGGGGTTGTAAAGATTTATTGAAAGTCGATTTACCGTATTTTCGCAGTCATAAGGCGCACTTAAAAGTCCCAAATCTTCCCCTAAACTAACACAGCGCCTTGTAAGGCGACTGCGCTCATTATATGGACGAAGTATCACTCGCGACCATCAACCCTTTTACTCATTGGGCTGTTCCGAGTGCATGTTAGCACACCCTGCTGGACAAAGTGTGAGTCATCTATGCTTCAAAGTGACCATGACTATACATTATGTGACTATGGTGTTTGGGTGATGGTGTGGGAGAAAGCTGGACAAAAGGGCAGCTGTCCACAATGTTGTAGTCTGTCTTATCATTTATGTTATTGCAAGCAAGAAACGTCCCAGGTTTTGACAACAGACAAAAAGCCCAAAGCATAACAGCACATCTCTCTAAACAGCCATGCAAATCTCTCTAAACAGCCATGTGATTTGGCTGAGTCTGAGTGGCTCCCAGAAGGCATTGCTCTAATGGCTCCCAAGAAGCCATTGCTATATCATTTTGTGTTATTTTTATTTCTTTTTGGTATATTGATGGCATGAGAGATACATGTTTTGTGTTAATCTTATTTCTTTGTTTCATTGTTTGCTTGTATGCTGAGTTTTTTTTTTTTAAACCGTGACTCTAAGGAGTGTGGTGACCAGTGAAGTCCCTCCCCTGACATAGTCTTGTAGACTATTGCCATGATACCTATTATTGGTTAGAGTCTTTGTTAATGATAGCGATTGTCAATGGTATCATGGCAACTGTCTTTGAAATGTGGCGATTGCTTATGGTATTGAGGCAAAGTTAATTGCCATGGGCTGAGTCAGCGCGCGCAGCCGAGCTATTGCTATGCTAAAAGCAGCTGAGCTAGCGCCTTACACAAGGCGGTGTGCCCAGTGTGTGCTTCAAAGACAGAAATAGCACCCTCAACAGGTGTTGCGCCCTTTGAGGCAAGCGCATCCTATGACTGCGAAAATACGGTAATATTGACACATACTGCTCAAAATATGTATCAATATAAAAAAAATAAAAGAATCGATTCGCAACCCAATGTTAACTGGAGCCGCTCTGTCATATCTGTGCTGGAAACAAACTCCACACCTGCAAACCACATTACTTAATATGATGTAAACCTCCCTTTCATAGAAGCATTGGGGTGATAAACGAGCATCTTAAACAAGAAGCACTTAGTGGCTGATGCCCGACTTAAAAGCTAACTACTTAGTACGCACAGGCTAGCGTGTGCGTCTGATGGTACGTCGCACGCCATGTCCTCTTGTGGTACGCTAACATATTTTAGTGTCTACTATTGATTGTGGTGGCATTTGTCAGTGCACTCACGTGTATTAAAACCCACAAAAAAAGGTTTTCCATACGCGTGAACATTGAAACAGCAAAAGCACTTGTTAAATCACGACCATGCACTGCATGTTGCGTTTTTTAACTTGAAAATCTCACTACTTAAAGTATAACATGATGCATTTGCCACAAGTCATGAACAGCAACACCCAACAATAAAATATAACCTACATAGGACATTAGAATATACTAATTTATAGTGCTAAAAAATAAATAAAAAGTGGGTTATGCGTGTTGATGTGGTAACAGTCGTGTTTTGCTGAGCTATGTTCTTTCCGAGTTTAATGACATACATCAGGCAAGAGATTTCTCTCTCTCTCTCTTTCTCTCTCTCTCTTTCTTTCTTTGTTTCTTTCTTTCCAGGCACATACCAAATTTTGAATGAGTAAATGACATACAGTACAATACAATACAATTTTTTTTTTACAACGCATTTCACAACAGATGGAGCTGTAACAAAGCGCTTTCCATATGGTGTAATATAAATTAGCAGGTAATAAGAACACAGATTAAAACACAAACAGATTTACAATAGATACCAGAAGAACAGCACAACAGTGACAGTCTCATGTTGTGTCGAAAACTAAAGAATAAAAATGTCTTCAAACGGGTTTTAAAAATGGACAGACATGGGGCTTGCCTAAAGAAAAGGCACGATCCCCCCTGAGGCTGCGCTTAGTCCTCGGCACCTCCAGCAGCATTTGGTCCACAGACCTGAGGCAGCGGGCAGGTGTGTAGGCGTGGAGGAGCTCAGAGAGGTACGCTGAGGCTAGGCCATTTAAACCTTTGAAGAAGAACAGAAGTATCTTGAAGCAAACTCTAAAGTGCACTGGGAGCCAGTGAAGAGAGGCTAGGATTGGCGTGATGTCATTTGTCTTCCGAGCGCCAGTTAAAAGGCGAGCGGCAGCATTTTGGACCAGTTGGAGGCACTTGAGCGAGGACTAGCTGACTCCAAAGTAAAGTGCATATCTGTAATCAAGCCGAGATGTAACAAATGCATGGATTACTGTTTCTAAGTGCTGTTGGGAAAGAAAGGTCTTAACTTTTGCCAGCTACCTAAAATGAAAGAAGCTGGATTGAACAACAGCACTGATCTGCTGATCTAATTTAAAATCACTGTCCAGATTACAACCCAAATTTGTTGGCTTTAGATAACAGAGGGCCAAGGTTAACAGAGTTGAGAGGAGAAGGGCCACTGGGGGCCGACCACCACAACCTGTCTTCTTTTCAATGAAATTCTCACTCTCACTCTAATCTCGTTGCACACTTGAGTACAATGACAATAAAGGGATTTCTAATTTCTAAAATTCAGGAAGTTAAGTGACATCCAGATTTGGATATCCTCTGGGCAGTTCAAAAGTGGTCTCGAGGAAAAAGCTTCTTTTTTGCTCAGCGGGACATAGATTTGACTGTCATCTGCATAGCAATGGAAGGAAATGTTTTCGTAGGATGGAACCTAGGGACAGCACGTGTAACGAAAACCGCAAGGGCCTCAAAACGGAACCTTGTGGGACACCGTACGACAAAGGGGCAGAGTGACAACCTCAGCGAACACAGTAGGTCCTGCCAGTCAAATAGGATCTAAGCCATTTTAGAGCGCTACCACTAATACCCACCTGGTGCTATAAACGAGCCAGAAGAATATTTTGGTTCACCGTGTCAAACGCTGCAGTTAGATTTAACAAGACAAGCCATACAAAGTCTCCAGTGTCGTTTGCCAGAAGAATATCATTTAACATTCGTAACGGGGCTGACTCTGTGCGATGCATTTTCTTGAAACCTGACTGGAAAACCTCCATGACGTTGTGTTTATCCAAAAAGGATCGTAACTGCATGTGCACCTCGTTTTCCAAGATTTTAGAAATAAAAGGTAATTTGGAAATGGGACTAAAATTTGACACCACACCTTGATCAAGGCCAGATTTCTTAAGCAGGTGTTCCAACACAGCATGTTTAAAATGTTGGGGGACTACACCAGAAGAGAGACTGCTGTTGCTAATGGCCAAAACCAATTCGCCAATACTTGAGATAACTTCTTTAAAGAAATGAGGAGGGACGGCATCATATGGTGAGGCAGATGGCTTAATTTGGCAAACCACATGCTCCAAAGATGACAAGGAGATTGCGTCCAAGGATTCTAAGACTAATAAATCTAACAAGGAATGTGTATGGAGGGGTCAAATGTAGCTTTCGAAACAAGAGTCAGAGATGTTGCAACCTTGTCCATAAAAAACTGCAAAAATGTATGACAAATTTCAGGGGACGAGTCTGTGCAATTTGGCTGTCGCGGTTTAAGTGCTGAATCGATAGTTTGAAATAGAATTTGCGGATTATGACAATTTGCCTGAATAAGATTGGACAAGTACTCCCTCTTTGACTCTTTCACCTTGTTTTGATAACTTTTAGAATTTGATAGGAGACTTGCAGCCTGTTCTTTTTCCACCAGCTTTGCGGCATTCTTGTTTAGCTGTACGAGTTCTTACATTAAACCAGTGATTCTCAAATAGTGGGGCGCGCCCCCCCCCCAGGGGGTTTGCTGAGGGGGGCGCGTGGGACCCTGGGGAACATGTTTTTTTGCATAGTTTTAGGACCAAAAAAAGCGAGCTCAGGCAATGCGAGTTTGAGCTTGTCAAAGCTGTTTGTGCCCCTAGTTCACGCAGTACTGGTTTAAAAAAGTGTCGCCCTGTCACGCAGTACTGATTAAAAAAAAGCATCGGCCTGTCACGCAGCACTGATTAAAAAAAAGTGTTGCCCCGTCGCTCGTTGACCCGGAAGTGATTTCTTTCGCCGCTATTTAAATGCACCGCGCCAAGCTATCTTGCGCCGTAGCAGAATGGACTTTATTTGAACTATATGTAAGTCCGCGCACAGCAGAAGCAACAAGCTACGTGATGGCAAATAAACGACTTCGTAAACAAGTAGCGTTCTAAACGAGGAGGCGAGCACGGCGGCGCAAAGCGCGCTAATCGCTAAAATGAATTGCTTCGACTTTTAACAGAAGTCTCGAACCGCGTTTGGGCGGAGAGCCAGCAGCTATGAACAGAAATGTTGTATTGCAACCATTACGTATCTAAACAAAATAAGACGACGGCTACGTTAGCAATTTAGCAGACGCTCTCAAGCTGGAACACGGAAATGGATGATATCACAACGAAGAGGCTTGACGTCAAACGTATTGTATCCATAAAAGAATACGTATAGTAAACATTAAAACTGTTGGTTTATGTTATTTATATAGATTTTTTTTTAAATCCCCCTGGCTATTTTTGTCTTTTCTATATTATGTATGTATTAATAACTGTTTGGTTTGTTCATGTTAATAAAGTTTAAAAAAAAAAACAATACAAAAATGTTTAGTAAATATTAATCATCTAATCAATATTTGCACAACAGTACTGAGTTTCGAGATCCTCACAATAGTCGTTCTCAAAATGATATTTTTTTTATCAATTTAGCTTTGGTAAGGGATATTTTATTGACAATCTAACATTAATATACAAAGAACATGTTCATTAGTACAAAATGTAAAAAAAAAAAAATGGTGGTGGGGGGGCGTGACAGGAAATAATTGAGAACCACTGCATTATGCTCTAGTTTTACTTTTGGCCGCATAATTTTTAATGGAGCCACAGAATCTAAGATTTTACTGCATGAAGGGTGGAACCAAGAGCTGACTTCCTCTGTGTTTGATGAGGGAACACAGAGCTGATCAAAGGCTTCAGAGAACCGACTAGCAGTGAGTGGGCTAAAAATCCGGCGGTTGCATTCACTGGTAGTCGGTTGAACAGCAGCAGAGGAAAACACTACATCAAAGAACACTGTCATGTGATCAGAAATAATATTGTCCAACACTTTCAAATTTGAGATCGACAGACCAAAAGTAAGGACAAGGTTTAACGTATGTCCAGTTCATCTCAAGATATTATGCAAAACCCTCTTATGTGGTGTCTTTGCTCGCAGTTCAAGCCAAAAAGCCTTTTACTATAGCTGAACAGCTGATAAAAGATCTCTTCTGTGATCCAAAAGAAACTTTGTTGATTATTTTTTTTTGCGGACCAGTAAAAATGAACTTTGAAATGTTTTAAAGTTTAATAAATCAGACACTGACGGCATGTTTAAAGTCTTTTCTTTCACCCAAAAATGCTTTGCGCTGGTCCAGGGGAACTTGGCTGAAAAAATATTTCACTGGGGGTACAACACTGACAAAAGGTCGAGAACCAGTGTCCTACAGGATTCATATGATTGACTTCAAACTTCGGATATGACATCTTAAGACCTGGGCCAACAAATGGGAACATTCGACAGAGGTGGCAAGGTTGCGTTTAATATTTCCTTCGCCACAATGGACAAAATACTTAATAACTCCTCTGCACATCCTCCCAAAAAATTAAAAGCTTTACATGTACCTCTTATTTGCTTAGAAGAGTGTTTAGGCCTTCATGATGTCAAAATACAAAATATTATTTTTTTGCGAAATGTTGTCGACGTGGCTACGCACAGTTCACCAATAAAACAACACTGATTTTGAAGATCTAAATATTAAGAAAACTCATGAAACTTTGCGCACATATCAATATCCTCATCAATGATCAATATTTTATTAATTTCTAGTGTAATTTGAAACAAATAGCTCATTAGCGTCCATGAGAAATATTTTAAAAAAGCAGCGCCAGTTTTACGTTTCACCTAGATCTATGAAAAATTTAAACTTCCGAATTTTTACAGTCAAAAGACGCGCTGTATCAAAGGGCGCAGCACCACTTGAGGGTGCTATTTCTGTATTTAATACTTAAATTGGGCACGCCACACTACGAGGCGCATGCTAGCTCCCGCATGCTAGCTCGCGCATGCCAGCACTTGTGCAATTATGGGATCACTGTCAGTAGCAGCACCTCAGACCGATGAGAGATGTCATGGCAACACGTCTAATTGACAACTTTAGGGGAGGGATTTCACTGGTCACCACACTCATTGAGTCACTGCTTCAAATAAAAAACAAAACTATCTCTGAACAGCATACAAGCAAACAATGAAGCAAAGAAATAAAATTCACACAAAACCTGCCTTTCTCATGCCATTCATATCCCCAAAAGAAAAAAAATAACTCAAAAAGATTACAGCAATGGTTTCTGGGAGCCAGTCAGCCTCAGCCAATCACATAGCTGTTGAAAGAGAGATGTGAGTGGTGTGCTTTTGGCAGTGTTTTTTTTTTTTTTTTTTTTTTGCAGTCTGTTGTCTAAACCTGTGATGTTTCTTGCTTGAAATAACATGAATGATAAAACAGACTACTACATTGTGGACAACTGCCCTTTTGTCCAGCTTTCTCCTGCACTATCACCAAAAAATCCACATAATGTCTATGTCACAGTCAATTTGGAGCATAGATGTCTCAGACCAGCAGGGTGTGCAAATATGCAATGTGAAATGCTCAATGGATCAGGCCCAATGGTCGAGAGAGTTGCACAGCCTATACCAGGGGTGGGCAAACGTTTTGATCGGCAGGCCACAATGGGTTCTAAAATTTGACAGAGGGGCCGGACCAGTAGCAGATGGATGGAGTGTTTTGTTAACCTCACCTCATCGGAGAAATAAAATACATTTAATTTTAGGTGAAAATAAACAAAAGCATTACAACAAAATATCTCTCTTTGACATGCCACAATATTTGGAAAATAAAACATTAACAAGGTTTATTCATTTAATTTTTTTCAAGTTTGGCGGGCCGGATTAAAACGTTTAACGGGCTGCATGTGGCCCCCGGGCCACAGTTTGCCCACCCCTGGTCTATACAATATGCGTGGCGCATTACAAGGTGCCTCGTTTGTTTTGGGGAAAATTTGGGACTTTAGAGTGCGCCTTATGGTTGCGAAAATATGGTAAATGTAACACACCAAGACCTACAAAAAGTCCTAGTTGTACGTGTCACAACTCTAGCAAATTTTCAAATTGGAGGCACTAGTTTCAGAAGCCCTACTCTAAACCCAAAAGGAAGTTGGTCATTTCATCTCCGTTTTTTGGGCTTTTATTGGGATTATATTTTATCAAAATTGTTTTTTATCTGATTTACTTAAATTCTAAAAACAAATGCAATTCCAGTATCCCAAATTAAAATTTCCCTAACTTTGTTTTGCAATTTGATGGAAGCCTAAAATCTCTTATGAACAAATATGAGGTAAATCTAGTCAACCTGTGTGGAGAAAAACACCAAACATTAAAAAATATATGTGAACTGTGTGTTGCCACCGTACAATAGGGGCTGGTTTTTTAAATATTCCTAGGGGGCGGTAGCTAGCCATCTTTTAAAATTTTCAGAATAAAGAGATAACATTTTGATGAGTTTGCCAAGCCTGATACGTGTGTATAGTTTGGTTAGTTTTCATGCATATTTAGACTCTCAAAAGTAGTTATGTTTTTCTTGGCGAATAGGAGTTACCAAGGCAACCGCTTTACGTTAAGTTTCACAAACTTAGTGTTGCAATATGATGAAGGCCTAATATCTCTTTCGGTATCTGGTCAACCTGCATGGAGGAAAACACGAAATATTCAAAAATATATTTCCTGAACACAGTAGTTTGCGCTACCACTACAATAAAAAAGTAAGTTCATAGATGTGTTCAGGCCTGGACTATTATAGATTGTGACAAATCTTTAGAAGTAATTATCATTTCAGCATTTCAGTCACGTTACAGCAGCTTTTGGGGGACACCAACCTTTAAAGTAAATTCAAAATGGCGGATTTCCTGTTAAGTTTAGCTTATAGCTCCAAGAGACCTTTTTGTAGAAATTGGCCTGTTACAAATAGTACCAAATTTTCGTATTTCACGGATAAAACATACGATTAGGGCTGCTTTTTCATAAACCTCTGGGGGGCCTAGCGAGCCATATTTTAAAACTTGGACAGTAAATGAATAAAACACCGAGGTCTAATATATGTGCAAAGTTTCATGAGTTTTCGTGCTTATTTAGTCCGTCAAAATCAGTGTTCTTTTATTGGTGAACTGCATTGCCACGCAGCTTCTCGCGTAGAGCAATTTTTGTATTTCAAAGTCATGAAGGAAAGTCATAAAGAGTCTTCCGAGCAAATATGAGGTAGATCTTGTTAACCTGTAAGGAGCAAAACATCAAAGAATGAAATATTTACTTCCTTTAGCCAGTCGGTGGCGGTGCCACTACGAAAAATAAGTTTGTAGATGTGTTCAAGCTTGGACTATTAGCAAATGTGAGAACTCTTTCGAAATAATCATCATTTCAGTCAAGTTACAGCAGCTTTTGTCGTCAAGGCAACACCAACCTTTAAAGTAAATTAAAAATGGCGGTCTTCCTTTTAAGTTACGCATATGGCTCCAAGAGACTTTTTTTGTAGGAATTGGCCTGTTACAAAGACCTACCAAATTTTGGTAGTTCCCGGATAAAACATACAATTAGGGCTGATTTTTTATAAACCTCTAGGGGGCCCTAGCGAGCCATCTTTTAAAACTTGGTCAGTAAACGAATAAAACATTGAGGCCTGATATTTGTGCAGTTTCATGAGTTTTCGTGCTTATTTATCCGTCAAAATCAGTGTTCTTTTATTGACGAACTGGATTGCCACGCAGCTTCTTTCCAACCTTTAAAGTAAATTCAAAATGGCAGTCTTCCTTGTAAGTTTAGCATATGGCTCCAAGAGACTTTTTTGTAGGCTTTTTGTAGTTCTAGATTAAATGAATGATACAACTGCCGCTGCTTTTTTTTCCTTGTATCTCTTTATTTCTAGGGGGCTCTAGCGAGCGATTTTTAAAACCCGCACAGTCAATGAATAAAACATTGATGACTTTGCCAGGCCAGATGTGTGCGAAGTTTCATGTGTTTTCCTGCTTATTTAGTCAGACAAAATCTGTTTTGTTTTATTGACGAACTGTGCGTTGCTGCTGCCACAGCTTTTCGTGAAGAATCACAAATTTTATCTTTTGACATCATGAAGGCCTAAATACTCTTCCGAGAAAATATGAGGTACATCTTGTTACCCTGTTAGGAACAATATTTTCGTAGTTTGTCCACGGTCTTAAGGCGAAATTTTAAGGCAATCAGATGAACCCTCTAGGATCAGGGTGCAAAACAATGACCCTTGTAAATGTGCAGAAATGGGCCAAAATTGAACGTTCAAAAATTCATAACTCACTTCCTGTACGCTTTAGACTAAGGCCGCAATGGCCTTTTTTGAACGATTCCGGTTTTGCTACACTTGCCCGCCAATTTTCATAAGCCTAGGTCAAACGGGCCAGGATTGGTTTTTATTTTGCCACTCTAGGTGACGCTATAGAGCAGAGGTATTGAATTCAAAGTCACAGAGGTCCACGACTAAAATTTCTTCCAATTAAAAGGTCTGAACCAAAGTCCAACTTCCCGAAATGTCTAGCCTATGTTCACATTTTTATATACCGTATTTTCGCAGTCATAAGGCGCACTTTAAAGTCACAAAAATTCTCCTTAACAAACAAAGCGCCCTGTCAGTCGATGCGTCCATTAAATGGACAAAGTACCACTCACGTCCATCAGCCCTTGTCATCAACGAGCTGTTGGAAGTGCATGTTAGCACACCCTGCTGGGCAAAGAGTGAGTTGTTCATGCTTACAATCGAACGTGACAAATACACTATCTGACTATAATGTTTGGGTGATGGTGTTGGAAAAAGCTGGACAAAGGGCAGCTGTCCACAATGTTTTAGTCTGTCTTATCATTTATGTTATTGCAAGCAAGTAACGTCCCAGGTTTAGACAACAGACAAAAAGTCCAAAGCATAACAGCACATCTCTTTAAACAGCCATGCAAATCTCTCTAAACAGCTATGGGATTGTGGGTCTCTGCTCCCAGAATGCATTGCTTGAATTAGCTAAGGCTGAGTGGCTTTTGTGTTATTTTCATTTTTTTGGGGTATATTGATGGCATGAGAGATACATGTTTGTGTTAATCTTATTTCTATGTTTCATTGTTTGCTTGTATGATGAGTTTTTTATTTTTCTTTGAAACCGTGACTCTAAGGAGTGTGGTAAGCAGCCAAGTCCCTCCCCTGACATTGCTTTGTAGGCTATTGCAAATGCACCTAATATTGGCCTGAGCCATTGTCAAGTTCAGCTATTGCCAATAGAGACTTGGCGTCTGCTGCAACAATGGGGTGATTGCTCATGTTATTGGGGCATAGTAGGCTGCTATCGGCTGTGTCAGTGTGGGCAGCTCTGCCAAGTTCATGCTATGCTAACAGCAGCTGTGCTATCGTCTAGTCAGGCGGTGCGTCCAGTATATGTTACAAAGACAGAAATAGCGCCCTCAACAGGTGTTGCGCCCTTTGACACGGCGCGTCTTTTGGGTGCGAAAATACGGTAGTTTCGAGATTTAGTCATTTTCAACGGAGCACACTTATATACTAAATATTTAGCAATGTTCCCATGAAACACCTTTGCCAGTCAAACAAATATAAGGCGTTTATTTCACATTTAAGAAAATGTGGCTCCAGGAACTTAAGGGTGCCACTTCCAAAAAAAACAGTGAAATATCTCCTGCAGAAATATATCAAGTGCTAATCATTGAGTTAACATCTTGTACCTTTTTTTCTTAAATCAAAGAGTTATCAACCTAAAAAAACGGAAAGCCTAATTATCCAAGGAAAACAGCTCGACATGTTCAGTACACAATGAATAAAAATGGCTGTCCTCATGAAAAACTAATTCAAAATGAGCTTTGACACCACCTTTTCTTTTGAATATTTTTCTTAATGAGAAAAATGAGTTCGTGACTGCCCTGCCAGTGATTTAAATCTGGGTTGGAACGGAGTCAGGGCTATTGGGATTTGGTAGATTATTTCACACATCTGAGCTTTGTGTTTTCCTTTATAAATAATGTTTGTGCAACCGCATTTAAGCACTCCTTCACAACTTCCTTTTTTATGTTTCCCAAAAATCCATGATACTTTTAATGAACATTCGTTTGCATGCTGCTGGGCTGGAAACGAAAATGTAAAAATATGTTATACTGCACTCGAAGTTCAATGTTTTTACGTGCGCTCACCTCAAACTTCAGCGGATAACTTTGCACAAAAGGGCGGTGCTTTGTTTCGTAGTGGCGCTTCGCAATGTTGCGACGGTTTCTGAGCATATGATGCACACTGGTTTTGAATCGGCTGCAGCCAGAACGAAACTAAATTTCTCCATCTATTTATAACAACACGCATCGACCTTGCTAACTTTTTAGCAAGGCATACTGTCAGCAGCACTCTCTTCCGATCTGCTGCGCAATTGGCAGTGGATCGTAAACAAAAGATTTGATTGGCTCAAATCAGTGACGCCATTTCCGTATTAACTAGAATTGCAGCGTCAACGTTTGCGAATGCGTCCTGAAAGAAATTCATCATAGATTGGGCATGAACCATCTGTCGGTCCGGATCCGGAACGCGGTCCGCCATTTGGTGATGCCTGCTATAGAGCCATTTTGTTGACGCCTATTACGCCGACGTTAAAATATCACATTTTTCGCCTGGCCCAATGAGACTGCAACGTTTGGTGAGTTTTTGTGCATATTAAGGGGGTAAAAAATGCGATCGAACATGGAGAAAAAATAATAATAATAATTTCTACAAAAACAATAGCGGTTGCTGCTCGGGCCCGAATAATAATTTCTAGAAAAACAATTGGGACCTTGCAGCGGTCGCTGCGCAGGCCCGAATGAAGAAAGAAAATAAAGAACTTAAAAAGAAGACAAGATGAATGACATTGCCCCAGCCGAAAATCTTTACGCCAACAATCATCTGACAATGTGAGCAAAGTGACAAATTTCAGAACAAAGGACTCATAAATGACCACTTCTGAAATGTCACTCCCACCTTGTGATCAGGATAAAATTTGACAACTTTTGAACTGCGACAATAGCTCAAGTATATTCATTAGTCTGCAAATTATACATATTGTCAGATAATGTGAATGTAATGTGTCTTTTTAGACGTATGAGACGTCTGGCCAACACTGCTCCATCCTGGTAGAAAGAGGTTTGAAGCTCGAGTTGATGATCCGTCTGAAGACATCCTCTGGAGAACAAGACGTTTTTGAGAATACTCACACATGCATGTCTGCACACCGTAAATATATATGTAGTCAATACTCACACTTTGAGCAGAGTGACTGTGAAAAGTAACACATATGACCACTTATGAAATGCCAATCCCACCTATGACTTTAGAAGAAAATGTGAAAAATTCAGATTATGTGAAATAAAATTCTTCAGCCACAATAAAACATTTTCATTTTGTTGCAAATTATACATATTTTACTATTGTTGGAGTAAAATGTGTCTGTATGTACTTTATCTGTCCCATTCAGGGACCTGCAAATTATCGAGGATACTTAAACATGCATGGATAATGCCATGAAATAATTTATTTGTAGTCAGTGAGTGGTGCTTCCTCTGATCAACTAGAACATTACAGACATATTTTCCTACCTTAGATATTTTTTTTCACAAACTAGTTCAAAAGCATCTGTTATTCCTTTCTGATACCTAAATTATTCACTTTCGTGTTGACAATTTTAATCATCACGTCTTTTAATTTGGATTTACATACATACTATAATTGTGTGTAGCTAGGTTACCTGTCTGTTTCAAGTTGAGTGTCTATCATATAGTATTGTAACACTCACCAGGCCAAATGTGTTGTTCAAATTACCTGTACCACAACATGTGAGTAAAATGGCTGGAGAGTAAAAAAAACTATTTGTTCTTTGTGGCTTTGGTGTTTTTAAAATGGTTGAAATGATCAGCACTATGCATGTTAATTCCAGGTAGGCCTTTGACATGTTTATATGTCAAGTCCATAGCTCAAAAGACTTTGCCCAGTTGCACGTTTTAACAGACGGTTCATACTGTATGGCATAATTACATGGCAAAATTATTATTGTTGGCATGTTTTGTAACACTGTATGTTATATTGTGTTCTCTTTGTAAAGCTTTGTTTTACATTGAAGCAATAAAAGAACTTGATCAAACATGTTTTCTAATCTACTATATAGGATACATATATAGTTGTGAGGTGGGTGATGGGTGACTCCCATCACGTTCCCTTTTTTGCAGCAGAGTACATGACATGACAATATGTTTTCTTCTGGGGAATAAGTAGAATTTTTTTAGTTAAAACGGAAGACAGAAACAATGTTGAGCCTTAGTGATGAGATATTTAAGAATAATCTTACCATTGAAACAAGAACGTATGCACAATTAAGATACTGGAACATTGGAAGTTGCAAAAGACAACAACGCAGCTTGTGACCACATAGCACATGTCGTAACTCTAGGCGGATCTCATCTACCCCAGGGGCCTTGCCATGAGGAGCTTTTTAACCACCTTGGTGACCTGAACCCCAGAGATAGGCAAGCCTGCCTCAGATACCCCAGATTCTACTTCCTCATGGGAAAGCATGTGGGTAGAAATGAGAAGATTCTTCAAAGTATTCTCTCCACCGATTCACATCGTCCTTTGTGGAGATCAGCAGCACCCTATCTCCATTATATGCAGTGTTGACTGCTTCCCCCCCTGAGATGCTGAATGGTGGCCCAGAAGTAATTCTCGATGGTTTTGCCGAACTCCTCCCACACCCGAGTTTTTACCTGACCACGAATTCTGCATTCGGTTTGGCCAGACGCAGACGGCACCCATCAGCTGTCTTCGAAGTTCCATTGGCCAAAAGGACGGATAGAACTTCAGCTTGACACTGCTGGTGTCCACTAACAGGTGCGGGGGTTGTCAACATGACAGGCATGACCACCTTTTGGCCACAGGTATGGTCAGCTTCCATAACAATGGAGGCATGGAACATGGTCCATTCAGACTCAATGTCTGCCACCTCCCCAGGACATGGATGGCGTTGGAACTCTTTCTGACAAGGATTCTGCCAGACTTTCCCAACAAACACTCATAATACGTTTGGGTCTGCCAGGTTGGAACGGCAACTTCCCCTACCATCGAAGCCAATAAGCCACTAGGTGGCGATGAATTCATTCTTCCCTCTAATATCCAAAACATGCGGCTGCAAATCCAATGACATCACCTAGTCACTCATCCTACTGTGGCCTAGGGTGTTTTGGTACCATGTGCTCATGTTTGACACCCTTATGTTTGAATATGGTGTTTGTTATGGACAATCCTTGATGAGCACAGAAGTCTACTAACCGAACACCGCTCGAGTTCTGATCCAGGGTGAGGGGCGGTGGTGGGCGGTCCACCCAAATATGCCCTTCCAGGTCTCACAGTCATTACCCACGTTAGCATTGAAGTCACCCAGCAGAACGATAAAGTCCCCAGAAAGAGCACTCTCCTGCACTCCTTTCAAGGACTATAAAAAGGGTGAACGCCAATGTACTGGTGCTAAGCCGGAGGGCTATAAGTAGGCCCACACCTGCTCTGCGTCTCGCACAATGGGCAATTCCAGAGTGAAAAAGAGTCCAACCCCTCTTGAGAGGACTGGTACCAAAGCACAAGCTGTGTGTGGAGTCGAGTCACACTATATCTAATCAGAACTTCTCTGCCTCACACACCAGCTCAGGCTCATTCCCTGCCAGAGAGGTGACTGATTTTAAACGTCCCTAGAGCTAGCTTCAGTAGCTGGGGAGTGGACCACCAAAGCCCAGCTCACGATACGAACTTTGGCCCCTCCTACTAGTGGTGAGCCCTTTGGAAGGGGGACCCACGTTTGGCATTGTTTCTCATAATGACAGAGGGTTGTGCATGTGCACATACGTCCATTCGCTGTGGCATTATGGAAAAAATGGTATGTTTGTAGTATTTAGCCTATTAGTACGTTTTTATTTTTACTCCACATTGACAGTTCCACGCTCTCATACAGAACAACGTGGAAGCCAGAAGCCCATAGGAACTGCTCTGTACCAGAGGACAACAAAACTTTTTTTTTCTCCCAACATCCGAGCCACAATAAGGCTTGTGGTTGGTATTTATTTATGCATATATACCCAAACAACTCCTAAAACATGAGTTAGTTTGTGGCAAACATTTTTCTGATTACTGCCCATATGTGCATTAGCTGGACATTTTTTTATCTGGGATCAATACTGGAAAGAAAATAAAGATCTGGGGTCAATACCAATTCCCTATGGAACAGTAAGTAACCGTGTGCAAGTAGTAAGTCTTTTTTCAGAGTAATTTCCTTCTGTATGTGATATACCTTGGCCTTCTTTGAGTCATTAGCGTTGCAGCTAACACCCGGTTGATGTTACATCCATGCAAGCTCAAATGTATGTATGTCACGTGTTGTCCAACTCTTTGCAGTTATAAACAAATGCTAGTTGTTATTTATCGTAATGAATTTCTCTTTCCCATCCATGTAATCTATGAAATGAGATGCTTCTTTCCAAACATCACCAACATCACGCCCAGGATATATGTAACCCCCAAAATACACAAGAAAAACACACTACTCTGCCCAAGAGTCAACAGTACAGGATGACCCACATACAACTAATCAAAAGCTTTGGTTGAAATCATCATCCCTAGGGCTGGCCGATAAACCGAAAATTTACCGTTACCGAAATTTATTACAATGACCGAAATAATTTTGCCCATGTCGGTAAACTCGGTGTTAAAAAAAAAAAAAAAGAAAAGCCTTTTCTGTCTGCGGCAATGTTCATGCCCCTTTAAGACCGCAACAGCGCCTCTAGTCACGTGACTCCAACAGTCTGCTCGAGAAAGAAAACAGACGTCGCTGTCGTAGCTGGCGATTCAAATCCAGAAGCTTTTTCACCACCCACAACACAAAAATGCTGTGCTGAAAGTTCAAAGTGAGAAGCAAGGTTCGACAAGTGACAACAGCCCATTAACGGAGGCGACACCATACGAGAGAACGTCTCAGAGGTGGACGCGATAGCCTAGCACATAGCTAAAGATATAGCTCCTCTAGTTACAGAGGAGCGCGCAGGATTTAAACGCTTCATGAAAGCCGTATTTCCCGATATGGACTACATCGGGCCGGGAGCTTAGACATGTCAAGCATTTTGCATCTACATCCGACTTGAGGTCGGGTCGCAACATGGATCCCTGATTGAGCCTGACTGTGCATTACATAGATGACAAGTGGCGACTGCGCACCAGAGTACTCGAGACGGCACATTTTCCCCGATGATGCACACTTGTTTATTTGGCTTGCATTGACATTTTCTTTCATTTTATTTAGCATTTTTTTAATTTGCCATTATTTACATCATGAGAGCATCTTGGCGCAATCTACTTGCAGAAAAAGATTTTGCAAGCGGTACCCTTTTTCTTTGTGACATTGTTCAAGTCATGCAAAGCAAGCTATTTTGGAATTTATACAAATGATTTTTGTACTTTTATTTTTCATTGAAAGTAATGTGTACCAGTTGGTCAATAATAACAGTCAATTTGCATTTCCTGCATTTATTTTGATTTTTTTTAGTCCACGGGGGGAATTTATCGTGCATTTATCGTTATCGAGGTAAAATTGGTCAATTTCTCGCAATATTGATTTGAGGTCATATCGCCCAGCCCTAATCATCCCCCTCCCTGGACAAACAACATATCAATAAATAAGGATGAAATATTCATATCACATGATGTAATTTCATTATTCATAAAAAAACATTAGATGGTACACGATATATGGTTACTGAAAAAATGACATACAACAAAACACAGACGTCTCAACATTGCTACATTTTCTTGCCAAATCCAAATTGTTCCAATACAAGAACTTAATGTGCAGAAATAAAGAAGACTTCGTCAGAACATTATACAATTGGACCAGGGTCCGGTATATGGAAAGCGCTTTGTTACAGCTCCAGTTGTGAAATGCGCTATATAACTAAAATTGTATTGTATTGCATCACAGTATTGTTTCTGTGAGAGTCACAAAGGGGATCGATTACAAACACTCCATTGGAAATCATCGTACTTTCATTGCTCATAACGTCCAAACACGGAGAACAATTGGCACCAAAATTTATGCGGACTTCCCTACCTATGACCTCTACAACATATCAAAAGCATTAATCTCTCCGTGGCTGAGAGTATGAGGAAATGGGGAAGTGAGCAGATGCACCTGCGGAGGTACTCATATGTATATATATATATGCTGGGTGGACACACTCACACTTGCACACTATTTCTTTGTTGATCACTGTTAGGGCGTACGGGGCAAAAAGCACTAGTTGGGATATTTGCAGACTGAAGTGGGAATGAATAGACATGCACATTTATTTGGACGAGGATTGGTCCCAGTTGATCGACCAACAACACGTCGTCCAATTAGGAACATAACAGTCAAAATTATATGTTCCAGTGCAATCACACTCGGCTGTGGAGTCGGCCTACTCGTTGGAAAAGATCCATGCTCACCTACTGGCTGACAGCTGGCTGCCTGCTGCCCGCTCCCAGCCGCCATCTACCTCCTGAGAGTTGACACAACTTTTGCGTAGTGCTCAATGTCCGAATTATAATCAGTCGGGTTTCGTGTTCTTATTCTTGTCCGCTTAAGCCTGTGTGGAGAATAGATCAACATTGTATTTTTGATTTTGTGGGGGTTGTTGAATTGAAGTGACAGTAATTGGTAATTGAAGAATTAGAATCAGAATCAGAATGCCCTTTATTGTCATTGTACTCAGTGTGCAACGAGATTAGAGAGCTCCTCGCTCCAGTTCAATACAACAATAATATAATTAAATATATAAAATTGATTAATTAAAGATTAAATAGAAAATAAATTCGAAATTGGAAAAATAAAAACACACTATGTTGCTGTTCTGCAATGTAAATATATAATAATAATAACTTGCACTTACAAAATGTTCTTATCTAATGCAGTGGATATTCTTTCCGTTAATTCAAATTCCTCACTTCAACAATGCACCTGCTCCATAGAGCCTTCGTGTTTCTGTTTCATATACGTATCACCTCAAGTAATTTCATTGACATTAATCTCCCGTTATTTTATTGCCAGTTATCTTCCAAAATCTTAGACCAATCGGATTTTTATACACCAACCATTTCCCCATTTTTAATCAATAACAACACAAGCAGTGTAGAACTTTCACCGGAGCAAGCTCCATCCTATCACAGATTTTACTTGTTTTGGATTCCTCTCTGGACTACCAAAATATCAACAACTTCATTATTCACTTACTTCAACCGATCAGACAGGGTTTAGGTTTAGGTTTGCCCCTGTCCTTCTGCTTCAGGGTTTAACTTGTTGTATTCACTCACACAATCGCTCGAACTTTCACACGATATATTATATCCACCAAACACGTTACTTTAAGCATGTTTTGTTGTTAGTGTGGTACACAAACGCCACTCTTTCCTTTCTATCATCACTCAACAGACATTAACACTCTCCTTTTTCTTACACTTGCTAACATTAAACAAGCACACCAATTAAACATAAGACACAGAAAATGATAAGCAACAACCACAGTAGAATGCAGCACAGCAATGGCCACAAATCGCCACCAGAAATACACAATTTATAGACAGTTAGACATTTACACAAGTAACCCACACACAGACAACAGCACAAACACAGAGCAAATGAACCACAATGGAACACCCAGAGGAACCACGAAATATCCAAAAACTGTCGACAATATCAGAACCCCTGAACACCTATTATATAGTTCAGCAACCGGAACGATCCACTCATTCCACGCCTCAGTCAACCACATATACCGTGACCGAGTGCTCTTTATTGAGGTTGCAGTGCACCTGTCAGCTGTGCACTTCCCTTCTTTTTCAGTATGCCTCTGCATTGACAGATAATGGCGAACCAAAAGATCCAATCTTTCCCAGCCTCAGTCAACTAACATAGCATTACTGAGCATCACTTTATTGGGATTGCCGTGCACACGTCTGCTAGTCAGCTTTGCAACCCCTTCTTCGACTGCCAGAGCCGGAGTCCCCAACTTGACTCCCGGTGCTACTCTCCGTTGCCTTCCAGCAACATTAGTCTCCTACTTATATCACCTGTGTACGCTTCCAACCTTACTAGTAATCCATGTGCAATCGATATAATCTACAAATCATGCAACCATTTCTGAATTCCAGAGTCCATGAATCAATAAACACTCTATTACGGTATAATCAGCAACGTCTTCCACTCCACAATATCATAGACAAATCAGGAGATTTTGAAGAAACAGACTCTCCCTGACCTTTGTTCTGATTGCCCAGGCCTGGAATATTGTAGAGTGTGAAGAACCAGCCGCAAGGACTCCCTCCTTGAGAAAATCACATCAGGGTCACCATTTGTTGAAATTAGTCGCCAAATAGATGCAAATTACTAGGTAATAAACCCTTAGTTAACTAAATGTACTCAATGCGTACTCAATGCGCCTTCGTTTTTAATATTCAAGAAAGATGTAAAATAAAGACTCAACAACAGATCCAAGTTTTGTTCCGATAGTTTCCTAAATTCTCTGAAGTTCAGAACTGGAGTTGACTACTTCGGTCCCTTCGAAGTCAAGCATGGAGAGGAAAAGTCAAAAGGTATGGCGTCATTTTCACCTGCCTGGCTGTTCAAGCTGTTCATATAGGGGCGATGGCTTCCTTGGACGTTCATTAATGCTCTGCGCAGATTCATCGCTGTCACGATCCGTCTGTTTGTGTTTCAGCCGAGTGGGCGTTCCCTCCGCGCTCGTCCCCGCCGCACATCACCTGGCAGGTAGAGACGCGCCCACGAGCCGCGCAGCTGAACCACATCGCGCTCTTGATTTCGGGCTACTTAAGCTACCGACGCGGACCTGTCTGTGTCGGATTATTATCCTGCGATGCTCACGCTCACGCTCATGCTCCTTGCTCTAGCTCCTCTTGTTCCGTGTGTAGATTATTGCGTTTACGTTTGTTTTTGCCTCAGCTACATTTCGGCTTGCTTTTCGTTCTCGTTTGCTGTTTGGATTTCTCTTATCCTTTGGTGGTAAGCCATTCTCGTTTTTTCGTATCCCTTGCTGTGCAAGCGCTTTAAGTTTACTCGTCGCTTTTCTTTCCTGGTGTGATTGTGTCCACCAGCGATTTTCGTTCTCGTCCCTGCGACGGCTGTAATTATAGATACCTGATTACATTTATACTTCCTATTTATTCATATCTTCATATTGATGTGGATTGATTGTTTAGCTGACGGTCCCAATAAATACCTCGTTAAAGCAACTTTCCGTTGTCAGCGTTTTAAGGGTTCACCCTCCGCTTTTCGGCCGATCCTGACAATCGCAAGAAGGGGCCAGGTTGAAGAGCTACGTTCGGATAACGGCACAAACTTTGTTGGTGCGGTACGGAAAGCATGCAGATCCTCAATGCTTCTGTGGCATACATTCATATTCAATATTATTGTATTTGGAATTGTATTGTTTTCACAGATATTTTGTTTTGATTCCTAGTGCAAGGCATGTTAAGATGGTAATAGTTTCATGTTATTGCTTTTTTGTACATTAGTTGCGATGGCTAGCTCTGACCACTAGAGGACAGCGTTCGCTGCTTGCGTGTGTGGCAAAAGGGGACCAGCGCATTCTAGAGCGAAGAAGAGCCACACGTAAGCTGTAAACGGCAGTACAGAGCGAACGTTGTGAATAAATGTTAATATTTTGTGTTTCAGGTAAGACAATCGAGATCAAATACCATATATTGAGGTGTGAATGTGTTTATTGATAGTAAGTGTGATAGATTGTAATTAAGTGTTGACTGACGTTTTTCGTTCGAGATGTAACTTTGTAATGGAAGTAGATGAACAGGTTGCTGTTGAAATAGCGAGAGCGCGTCGGGTACAATGCTGTGAAGTATGTTTGTATTGAGTATATGTGTAAGTTTGAGGCATTGTGTATATGATTCAGATGTGCAGTATTTTTGCATTGTGTGCATGTGTAAGTATATTGAGGTTTATTGATTGAAATATTGGTGTTTCAGCAACCCAAAATAAAACCCTTCAAAAATTAAAATGTGTAGCAACAGACTGATGAGGACAAGTCATTCTGCACCCCGCTACATATTTTGGTAGCAGAGGATGGTTGATCCAGCCCGCAACCCTGCTGCAATAAAGAATTGAAGAAGTGAGGAAGACCATGGAGGACACAAGAGACAAAATAAGCCGAATATTGTTGACGCTGGGACAGGCAGAACTCATTTCTCTTTGTGAGCATCTAAAGTGTAACATGCCTGTTGAGGGGTTGGCCAGCAAAGCGCGACGGACCCTCATCAGGTTGGCTGAGACAACGTTGGATGAAATTGAGGAGAAAGAGGAATCTGCAGAGTCACATCAGCAGTATTTGGAACATATACTGTCCTTCCTGGCCTCCATGAAATCAGCACAGAGGGAAGCGGAGACTGATGTTGGAACTCAGGTAACGACGGAATTACAGAATTTAAGGATGCAGTACAAGAAGTTACAACAACAGATGGAAGGAGAAATTGAGGTGTTAGAAGAAAAGATTGTTGGAATTTAGCTTTATATCAATGTTAGAATTTAACTTTAACCCAATGTAAACTCAAATTAGTAATCTGACTCCAATTCGCGACCTTACCCAACTCTCACTCATCCAACAATATGCGCGCTCGTTCTGCAATAGAAAGGTATCAGGAAGCCGGCATTTTCACGCACAAGTGGGTTTATTCCCAATACACAGACTTTCTACATGGCACCTGGGTCTCGGGTCCCTCTCAATACAACTCTACACCTCTCTTGCCACCAGCGAATGTACTACCCGAGTTGCCCAGTAATGATTCATCCTATACAATATGCAAATGGCACAGAGACAAAGGCATCCTGGCATGATTCTATTGGCTATGTGTATCCTGCAGTTAACTTTAGCTTGCTCTTATTGGTCTTTCTTCAAGTGGTGGCTCCTCCTGCTTGTGGTTGAAGGGTCCAGTTTCTTGTCGACCCCTTCCCGCTCGAGGTGTCTGTCTGCGCCAGGCACCAACCTAAAACCTCCCAAACCTTCACATTCTTTCACTTTTTTTGTTCAGCTTCACCAGCCACACACTCAGCATTCCACAGAATAACAGTGACACAAGATGCAGGACATCGAATAAAACTAGCCAGGTTTAAACTCTTCCACTCCTTTATTCCCTCTCATGACCTCAGACAACTGAGGTCATCACTCGAACCCCTTATTTTATTGTTACACACGAGCTAAAAACCGAACAATGAAAAATTAGTAACAACTTACAAATCAATAGAAGGTGAGGTAAAGCTCAATAGAAAATTAGTAAAAATTAAAAATCAATAGAAAATTAGTAAAACTTAAAAATCAATAGAAAATGTCATTCTAGTAGAAAATCCGAAGAAAATTTCATTCCCTCCTCATGGCTTCAGGTCGCTGAGGCCATCTACACATACTCACATCCCGGACTCCCGTAGGGCCACAGCTGTCCCCCCCCTCATGTACTGGCCACCAGGAGGGAGCGGCCCCAACGTGCGTTCAATTGTCTTAACAGTTAATGATCTGATACATGGAATACAACAACCTCCACATAACACCATAATAGCGGCAAACACAGCAATAGAAATCAGTACTGATGCAATCAAGCTTTTATATTTGCCAAAGATGTTTAACCAGTCAGAGTACCAACTGGTGTCCACACCTGAGTGCTCCTTCATTTTGTCACTTAACGTGCGCAGACCCTCCAATGCCTTGGTAAGGCAACCGTCAGGAGATGTATCGTTGGGAATCAGAGTACAACACTGATCCCCAAAAATACCACACACACTCCTCCTCTTTCGGCTAACACCATATCTAAGCCCATTCTATTTTGGAATGCCATCAGAGATGTGGCAGCCAATTGCTCATGCACTGCCTGGAGTGCCGAGGTGGTGAAGTTCGCCAATCGTTGGACATTATAATGAACATAATTAATCCGGTCCACATTTTTGTTTACCGTAACAAACAGGAAAATACTCTCCCATCCTGCCGCAATTTGATCCACCAATTTATACTCGTCAGGGACCCCTCTTGGAACTCCAATTGCATCTATATACGTGGGATCTCCTGCATTCAACCATTCGTGCATGTCCCTTCTCTTCCTGTTAAGGAAGGGGATTCTTCCCCATTGTCCAACACCTTCCCACTCCATTTTGGCCAGATCTAAGGCTGTCACACTAACTGGCATGATCAGCGTTACCAGGGCGCACTTACCTGAGGCATTGGTGGGAAGCCTATCGTACAGCACTTTCTCTCCACACCACAGCCAAACATCATCATGAGCGAGAGGGATTCCTACTGGCAAAGACACATTTTCATTACACCATGACTCCTGGAGATTTCCAATCCCAGGACCAGTCCCATTTAACTTTTAGGCAGGTGAACTTTTGTTTTGCAACTTGGGTGTCAAAAATAGGCTCTTTCTTTTTTATTCCCACATCATTACATGGGTGTGTCCAATTAAAAATTGTCACCCAAGTGTTCACCTGTGTCGGTTGTTTACATTTCAGATTTAGCAGTAGTTGTTGTGTCTGTGTCAGCGTCTTACCATCATCTCGCTCTGCTCCATACCATACCATTCCATGCTCCTTTCGCTCCATCACTTCTGTCATCCCCCATCCTATGTTCAAACGCCAACCTCGTCCACACAAAGCACACGCCAGCAAGCAAAATAGTCAATAAGTTAAACAGTTGCATCGTCATCGTCTTTGTTCAGACTCGAAAGTGTCTGACTTTGATCCAATTCATGCCATCTACACATTCCCTCTCTTGACCTGCCCGTCCGGGCGGTCTACCTCTAAGCTCAACCTTGGCGGGCACAAATACTGGGGCCGGGCGCAACTGTGAGTTATGGTACCACGTTTGTTCTGTAGTTCCCAATTGGATGGCGTGTGAGGTTCTAGCCAGAACTCTAAACTGTCCTTACCAGCGAGATTGAGTCCACCTCCGGGAAAGCACCCGGAGGTTGATGTACGGAGTGATGTCCGACTCCAGTGATGCTGAGTTCACTGAGTTCAAATATCTAACTGTGTTCCGAAATTACAAATTAAGCCTCGAGCTAACGCTCCAATTTTGACTGTTAATTGACAAATTTTAAAGCAACCCAAATGAAATAGTAACCATTTATGCTTAAAATAAAAAATCCCAAAACTATAATAACGCAGATACCGAATTAAACCTCTATTTTTTTTTCTTTTTTTTACGGGAAGAAAAGGTGCTCTACAAGACATAGACAGCTCCAAGACCGCTGCAGTCTTCACCTCCTATTGTCTCATGATTGGCTCAATCCACCTACAGGCTGTGCCCACACTGATTCTGTCAACTGGGGGAGGGGGTAGAGACAGTAAAAACAATCGCGGAGCTGTGGAGCCGAGCCCCAAATCAGTCGGGCCCTGGGTCCACAACACCTCTAGCAGAGACACACGCAGAACTACCATTTCCGAGCGACCCTTCCCTGGAAATTTTGAAATTTAGTAATGTTCCCAAAACCAAAGAATTTGTAGTCGGTGCTGAAATATGATCTCCCGATTGTGACGCAGAGTATTCAACAACTATGGGGTCTAGATCTCTAGTATGATGACGCGCATCAATATTCAATGCAATTTGTGGCTCGGCGAAAGTAAACAATTTATACCATTTCCGCTGCTCAGGGACAAGGCACGCGTGCGAGGCAACGCCGGTAGACATAACAAATATATAATTCTAACGCAAGATGCACTCATGACTAAATTTGGATGAGTGCATTTTTGATAAACCAAATCATGTTTGTGATCACATGTACAATGTGATATGTCAATTGGTGAATTGAAAGGGTGGCGGTTGTTAAACCACTCAGACCAGAGCAGGAACAGGGCATACCCACCGCGGGAGGATGGGAACCAGGTTTCAGAGCTGCCCTCAAATGTTTCAGTTCAGTTTAGCCACTGGGAAGGAAGAGAGAACGACATATGCTCCCTCCGACGGATGTGCACAGTCAAGTTCAGTCCCATCCGGGAATGCCACTCGAATTCCAGTGTTCGTTCAGTCAATGGCAGTGACTCAGGCAATCTTGAGAGTCCACATGGCTCAGTGGGGGTTGCGGAAGGAGCTCATAGCTCGCCCCAATATCCAGCACCATCGAAAACTTGTCCATCCACCGTCCCCGGAATGCTATGACCTGCTAGTCCTCGAACGCTGAAGCTCCGCGGCCCCCTGTCATGGAATGGGGTACGAGCGGGTTTGTGTCAAGTGCGTTGGGAGTGGGTAACGGTGCTGGTGGAGCTCTTCGTGACAGATATGGCACCGGAGGATGGCACATTCCAGAAAGTGGCTCGGCATGGACAGCTCATCACCCAGTGACCCCACACCCCGCAGCCAGAGCACACCCCACTCACAATCCCTGTCCATAACCACCCGTACCTCTGTTACCGCGGTCCCGACCTCGTTGACCGGCCTGCTTTGGACGCCAGTCTGCTGTGGCGCTGCGTCACCCGAACCTTGCTCAGAAGCAGCAGAACTGGAAGGAGCAGGTCCAATGGGAGCCGCGTGCGTCGGTGGCTGCCTTAGCTGCTTCCTCTTTTTTAATATTTTTATCTCTCTTGGCCTCCTAAACCTGCAAGTACAACAATTTTTAGTCACGCTCCTTAATCCAATCCCATATTTTCCTTTTCTGATGTCGTGCAAAATTAGGTACAAAATGTGTTCTACTTAGGCCGATTAGCATTTTTTCATTGATGGACTATTTCGCCTGATGTCTGCCACTGGAAGGTGCACGCCCTTGTGGACGGCCAACTGGAACAGCTGTGTAATGTCGACATTATTGGATGGGTCACTGCCGGAAGTCTCACTCCATTCACGTCTGTGAGGATCGCTCCCCAGCCGGGGCTGGGAAGCGGTGTGGGTGGATCCTTAAAGCGCAGACAAGGGAAAATATGGTAGGAACAATATTTATTGTGGCCGGCAAAAAACAATTGGCAGGCGATAGGCAAGGAGGGTTGCTATCAATAATAATAGAGGGTCTATACTTACAGACGTCGGGAGACGTGAACGGAAAACGCTGGTGGAACAATCTTCCCCCAGGAAAAGCAAAACGAGTAACAAAAGGAGCTTGCAATGCAAGAAAACCGAAAACAAGAATGTCCTTCCTCCAAAGGGTAAGGTTAAATCCAATCATCGAAAAAACACAAAGCGAGCCGAAACGTAGCTGTAGAAATAAACAAGGTAACAACATACACGACAAATACACGGAGCAAAGTTGGCAAAGACTGTAGCAAGGCACAAGGCGAGAGCAAGTAGGTCAATAATCCGACACGCAGGTTTGCGTGTCGGAGGCTTAAATAGTCCGTAATCAAGGCATGATGGGTTGCAGCTGGGCCGTCTCGCGAACGCGTCCGCTCGTGGCCGCGTTGCCGAGCAACGCGCCGTCGACCACGCCCACTCGGCTGCAACACAAAGGCACGATCGTGACAGTACCCCCCCCTTAACGGACGCCCTTTGGCGTACTACCTGGTTTCGTTGGGTGGGCGTTGTGGTAATCTCGTAGTAGAGATGGACACATGATCCAGGAGCGAGGGATCCATTGTCGTTCTTCTGGGCCATAGCCCTCCCAGTCGACCAGGTACTGAGTCCCCCTTCCCCTGCGCCTGGAGTTCAAGATCTCCTTTACCGTGTAGACTGGGTCGCCGTCAATGATCCTAGGAGGCGGTGGCGGAGCGGCGGGCGGCACCAGCGGGCAGGTAGGGGCCGGCTTGATGAGCGACACGTGGAACACGGGGTGTATCTTCATGGTGGGGGGTAATTTGAGGCGGACCGAGACCGGGTTGATGATGGCTGCGACTTCGAACGGGCCCACGTAACGTGGCCCTAGCTTGCGGGATGATCCAGCCAGATTAAGGTCTCGTGTGGACAGCCATACCTTGTCGCCGATCTTGTAGCCCGGGGCTGGACGGCGGCGACGGTCAGCGATGCGCCGGTTCCGCTGCGTGGTGCGTGACAGGGCGGCCCGAGCCTCTTTCCATGCCCGGTGGGCTCGCTTTAGGTGCTGCTGGACCGAGGGTACCTCTTCAGAACCGGGTTGGGACGGAAACAGCGGAGGTTGGTAGCCGTAGGCGGTCTGGAATGGTGATCGACCTGTGGCTGAGGAGATCAGAGTATTGTGAGCGTACTCGATCCATGGCAGATGATCGACCCAGGTGGCCGGCTGGTCCATGCAGACGCAGCGGAGCGCGGACTCAAGGTCCTGATTGGCGCGCTCCGATTGCCCGTTGGTCTGCGGGTGGTAGCCTGAGGAGAGACTGGATGTAGCCCCGAGGCACTGGCAGAATTTCTTCCATACCTGGGAGACGAACTGCGGGCCTCGGTCGGACACCAAGTCGTCCGGGATGCCATGGAGTCGAACCACGTGTTGGACCAGCAGGTTGGCTGTTTCGAGGGCTGTCGGGAGCTTGGGTAGCGCAACGAAATGGGCGGCCTTGGAGAAGTGGTCCACTATGGTCAAGACGACCGTTTGCCCGCGGGAAACGGGCAGGCCAGTGACAAAGTCCAGTGAAATGTTGGACCAGGGGCGCGCCGGAACGGGAAGCGGGTGCAGTAGGCCCGCCGGGGGCTGGTGCGATGCCTTGCTGGCAGCGCATTGTGGACAGGCTTGTATGTACGCCGTCACGTCTCTTTTGAGCGACGGCCACCAAAAGCGTTGGGCGATCAGGCCCAGGGTGCGGCGTATGCCCGGGTGGCAGGCCAACTTGGAGGCATGGCCCCACTGGATCACCTCCGCCCGGTCTCGAGTCGGCACGAACAGGCGCCCGGGAGGACACTCCGTCGGCGCCCCACTTTCCTCCTGGGCTTCTCGGATTCGCCGCTCGATCTCCCATTGCAGGCCCCCCACCAAGCGATGACTGGGCACCACGCTCGCCGGCCCCTCTTCGTCTTCCCAGGCGTCGTGGATGCGTGACAGTGCGTCGGGTTTGGTGTTGCGTGCCCCCGGCCGGTAAGTCATGGTATAATTGAAGCGGCTGAGGATCAAGGCCCACCGCGCCAGCCGGGGGTTCAGTCTTTTCATGTGGCGGATGTATGACAGGTTCTTGTGGTCCGTAAAAATGATGAATGGCTCCTGGGTGCCCTCCAGCCAGTGCCGCCATTCCTGCAGGGCCAGGATCACGGCCAGGAGTTCTCGGTTGCCCACATCGTAGTTGGCCTCCGCTGGGGAGAGGCGGCGAGAGAAAAAGGCGCAGGGGTGCAGACGTTGGTCGACCGGGGACCGCTGCGACAGGACGGCCCCCACTCCCGAATCAGAGGCGTCCACCTCTACAACAAAAGGAAGATCGGTGTTAGGGTGGTGCAATACGGGAGGGTTTGTGAATGCCTTTTTTAAATCCGCGAACGCCCCCTCGGCTTCCCTGTCCCAGGCGAAACGAATCTTCGTCGAGGTGAGGCGAGTGAGTGGCAGCGCCCGGCGGCTATAGTCTTTGATGAAGCGGCGATAGAAATTCGCGAACCCTAGGAATCTCTGCAGCTGTTTGCGTGTAGTGGGCACCGGCCACTCCACGACGGCGCGCGTCTTGGCCGGGTCGGCCTTTAATTGCCCGTTTTCTACTATGAATCCTAGGAACGAAACCGAGGTTTTGTGGAATTCACATTTTTCTGCCTTAACGTATAATTTGTTTTCTAGGAGTCGTTGTAAAATGGATCGCACGTGGAGGTGGTGTTCTTTTAGGGACCGAGAGAAAATAAGGATATCGTCCAGGTAGACAAAACAACAAACATTGAGCATATCCCTGAGGACGTCATTAATGAGAGCTTGGAACAGCGCAGGTGCATTTGATAACCCAAAAGGCATGACCAGGTACTCAAAATGTCCCAGTGGGGTTTTAAACGCGGTCTTCCACTCATCCCCTTCTCTAATGCGGACCAGGTGGTACGCGCTGCGGAGGTCTAATTTTGAAAAGACTGTCGCGGATTGCAGAGGAGCGAAGGCCGAGTCCAGGAGGGGCAGTGGGTAGCGATTTTTAACAGTGATCGCGTTTAGTTCCTTGTAATCGACGCAGGGGCGGAGGGATTTATCTTTCTTTTCTACAAAGAAGAGCCCGGCTCCTACCGGAGACGTGGACGGTCGTATCAATCCCGCCGCGAGGGACTCCGTTATGTAATCCTTCATCGCCGCCTGCTCGGGTTGCGAGACCTTGTACAACCGTACCGACGGCAGGACGGGGTCGGGCACTAGGTCGATCGCGCAGTCTTATGGGCGGTGCGGCGGAAGTGATTTGGCTTTTTCTTTGCTAAAAACGGCGCGGAGGTCGTGGTAAACGCTAGGCACGTTTTAAAGCTCGATTTCTACCTCGGGGACCAGCCGGGGCCGCACGCCCTCTCCGGCTGACCGTAGGCAGTGCGCGTAGCAAAAAGGGCTCCAATTCTGGAGGGAGAGCCGGCTCCAGTCGATGACCGGGTTGTGTGCGGTTAGCCATGGGATTCCCAATACGACTGGGGCGGACCTGGCGGGCATGACAAAAAACGAACGCCTTTCGATGTGGTTGCCTGACAACTTCAGCGTAAGAGGTTCGGTTAGCCGTCGGATGTCGGCCAGCACGCGACCATCGAGGTCATAAAGTTTCTCCGATTTGTGGAGCTCGGTGACCTCACAACCGAGTTGGGCCACTAAACCCGCGTCTATAAAGCAGTCATCGGCCCCGGAGTCAATCAGCGCGCAAACTTTAACACTCCCGTTAAGCCCTGTGATTTCTCCGTCCATCTCAAGTCTCAGGGTGGTCCCGGCACTGTCCTGTCCCTCCGCCGCGCTGGCGGGCTGTTCTTGCCGGGGACCTGGAGCCGCGGAGGTGCGCCCCGCGGACTCGCAGTGAGCGGGGCGGCGAGGGGATGACTCTCTGCGGTCGGCCATCTCCGCGCACTCTGCTACTCGGTGTCCCTGTTGACCGCAGTAGAAGCACGCCCCTGTGCTGCGCCGGCGCTGCCTCTCTCGTAGGTCCGGACGGCGCGGAGGCGCCCCCCTGGGCTCGTCGACGGGCGGCCACCCGGGAGACCGAGTGTGAGGATGGGTCGAGAGGCGCTGCTCCCTCGCCTGCTCTCGAGGGTGCTCCCGTGACGCCATGCGGCTGGCCCCCATCTGCATGGGCTCGTCGGCGGGCGCAGGTTCGGGTAACCGGAATCGTGGCGGCTCGGCGCGGCGCTGCTCCACCCCTCGCTCTCGACGACGCTCTCGAAGGCGGTTGTCCAGACGAATCGCCAGGGTGATCAGCTCCTCCAGCGTCTCGGCGTCGTCGCGGGCTGCCAGCTCGTCCTTGAGGGCCGGGTTCAGACCCCTCCGGAAAACGGACCTCAGGGCGCAGTCGTCGAATCCACTCTCCGCTGCTCGGGTGCGGAAGGTGATCGAGTACTCGGCAACTGACTGTGCCCCCTGGATACAGTCCAGTAATTCCGCTCCGGCCTCCTTCCCGCGGATCGGGTGGTGGAACACTCGCTGGAACTCGTTCAGAAAGGCGGGGAACGAGGAGCGGATCTCGGGACGCGTGTTGCTCACGGCCATGGCCCATGCACTCGCTTGACCAGTCAGGAGGCTCATCATAAAAGCTACTTTTGAGCTGTCTAGCGCATAGGTTAGGGGCTGCTGGTCAAAAATCAGCCTACAATGATGAATAAATGGGCCGCAAAGGCCAGGCTCTCCGCCGTAGCGGTCGGGATGAGCCAGGTTAGGCTCCTTAACCGGGTAACCTGGGGGCGGAGCCCCGGAAGGGGGATCGACCGGGTTGGGAACCGGCGAGGCAGGGTGAACTGGGGTACTCAGTCGGGCCCCTAGGCTCGTGAGTTGCTGGACCAGTTGGCCGACCGCGACGCGCAGGGTCGCGAGCTCGGTCGCCTGTTGGCCCACTAGGCGTCCTTGGCTGGTCAAGGCATGAAAAATTTTCTCCTTGTCTGCAGAATCCATGGTCGGATTATTCTGTGAGGATCGCTCCCCAGCCGGGGCTGGGAAGCGGTGTGGGTGGATCCTTAAAGCGCAGACAAGGGAAAATATGGTAGGAACAATATTTATTGTGGCCAGCAAAAAACAATTGGCAGGCGATAGGCAAGGAGGGTTGCTATCAATAATAATAGAGGGTCTATACTTACAGACGTCGGGAGACGTGAACGGAAAACGCTGGGGGAACAATCTTCCCCCAGGAAAAGCAAAACGAGTAACAAAAGGAGCTTGCAATGCAAGAAAACCGAAAACAAGAATGTCCTTCCTCCAAAGGGTAAGGTTAAATCCAATCATCGAAAAAACACAAAGCGAGCCGAAACGTAGCTGTAGAAATAAACAAGGTAACAACATACACGACAAATACACGGAGCAAAGTTGGCAAAGACTGTAGCAAGGCACAAGGCGAGAGCAAGTAGGTCAATAATCCGACACGCAGGTTTGCGTGTCGGAGGCTTAAATAGTCCGTAATCAAGGCATGATGGGTTGCAGCTGGGCCGTCTCGCGAACGCGTCCGCTCGTGGCCGCGTTGCCGAGCAACGCGCCGTCGACCACGCCCACTCGGCTGCAACACAAAGGCACGATCGTGACAACGTCTCGCCCTGGCCACATAGACCAGGCCTGTCTCCCCCTTCCCCACCTGAAAGACACAGCAACATCGACCCCAACGGGCCAGAAATATCTGATGCACGGCACGGCCAATCTCACCTGAGGTGTCCCCATTTAGCTGGTGACCATCATGCTGGTCAGCAGATCTGGCCTCGGCCTCAAGTGAGGACAGTTCCTCTTAAATAAATTTTGTCCCGCTTGTAACTCTGTATAAACCTCTCTTAGTCTGGTGTCTCCTTTGTAGGAGATTTCAACCAACGTGACCTTTTTACAACATGTCGAATAAACCAATGTTGACCTTTATGCTATCTTCACAGCTGTGAGAGCTGTTACTAACACTTCCTTCCCCCTTGGGTAATTACGAATGTCTTATCTTCAAATTTCTTACACGCACCCAGTACCCTGGCTTCACTAATTTAGTGCCCTGCTGGGAGACAGAAAGATCCTTATCACTCTAAATTTGCGCCTGTCTTTTGTTTTCCTAACACTTTTCACATATGGTCAGCTAAAGTTGCTTCAACATCTATTTCCCATTTGTTCTTAAATTTGAGGTATTCTATAAGTTCTTCCAAACCGTGTTTTACAATGTCTTAGTCCTAAATACAATGAAATACGATACAATGGAAAATATCAGAATAACATTGCATACATCCAACATAAGACAGCTGCTTGTAACCACTTCAGGGTCATTTTTGTCTGAAATATCTCCTCTACAACGAACCTACCCTTGCGTTAAGTGAGTAATTTTAATAAAAACAGTGCCACTAATTCGACATTAACTTCAAATATCACTGCTGTGGTGCTGTATTAAATGAAAAAGTCTGAACACTCCAAGAAAAGTTTGCCCTATCCTTGACTGGGCGTGTGTTATCTAGTCGCGCATTCAATGTGAATAATAATAACTCCTGTGGAGCACATGAACAGGCTAACGCAACAACTATATCTAAATCTGTACCGTGGACCCTAAATGAGAATATCTTATTTCTCCCTCCTTGTTGAGGAGAACCTCCGGGATGGGCGTGGTGAGGTGCTATGTGAAGCGTTCTCCGGCCTTCTGGTCACATAGGTCACATGTCACTTCAAACCTGTGGAGAGAGCTGGAGGAGAAGCAATTGCCAGTGAGAAGGGCCAAATTACCTCCATCCTGAAACTTTCAGTTTTGCATAAATTTTGTGTAATAACGTCAATCAACCATTCACTTGATGTTTGAATTTAATTACTCCAATCTTTCTCCAATAACACTTTGAAAATCAATACTTGGGAGTGCAATAGGGATTCAGGTTGATCAGGCCTGTCCGCCCATTGCATCCCTAGTACTGTAAGGGCTTGCTGGTGTCCTCAATCAATTTTCTGTTTCTTTCCTGAGGCCCGTCCCTTAAACATTCACTCAAACCACATATGCATACAAACACTTTTTCTTTCACACTTTCATTCACCAAAAGATACTTTCCAATTCCACACAGAGACCCCTCCCTTGGCGCGTCCGCCTTGATTCCTTCCGGTTCCGGCGCCGCGCGAGTGGCTGCCTGTTTACAGCAGCGTGGCTCACTATTGAGCCTTTTTTGTGTGTTTTTTCCCTTTACCCTTTTTATTTTATTTTTACCTCACCTCAGCAATGGACATCCAACTTGCGGTGGTTTTACTACTGTTGGGGGCTGTTTTTTGCGCGATCGTGTCCGGAGACGAAACTCGGAGCTACGGATCGATCGTGTACACAAGAGATCAGCTGTTAGCACTCCGTGCTAACCCCGCGTGTGCTCCCGGAGCGAGACCCGATATTCCCCGCGAGCTGAGGAGGAAGAGACGGGGATGTCGTGCGGGGGCTAAACGCCAGGCAAGGAGGAGACGATATCACCCCGTCCTCCCGTCCGTTATTATGGGGAATGTTCGATCCCTCCCCAACAAAATGGACGAGCTAACAGCGCTAACCCGGCACGAGAGGATTGTCCGGGAGGCTAGCTTGCTGGTGTTCACGGAGTCGTGGCTAACAGAGCTAACGCCGGACGCCGTCGTGGAATTGGACGGCTTCCAAATCCTACGAGCGGACAGGACACTGGAGAGCGGTAAGAGAAAAGGGGGAGGGCTGGCTGTGTTTGTTAATGATAGATGGTGTAACCCTGGGCATATAACTGTTAAGGATCAACTTTGCAGTCGGGACATTGAGATGATAGCTGTTAGCATGCGTCCGGTCTATTTACCGCGAGAGTTCAGTCATGTGATCGCGGTGGCGGCGTACGTGCCTCCCTCTGCTAACGGTGAGACAGCCTGTGATGTACTGAATGCAGCTGTGAGCAGGCTACAAACACAGCACCCAAATGCCTTGTTCCTTATCTCTGGTGACTTCAATCATGCTTCTCCTTCCTCCTCTCTGCCTTCATTCACACAATATGTAACATGCCAAACCAGAGACAATAAAATATTGGACCTCTTCTATGCCAACACCAAGGAGGCGTACACGTCACTGCCCCTCCCCCCGCTGGGCAAAGCTGACCACAACTTGGTTGCTCTCCTGCCTGTGTACAAACCTCTCGTCCGCAGGCAGCCAGCTGTGACACGCACAGCTCAGCGATGGTCCGGAGAAGCCGAGGAGGCCTTGAAGGACTGTTTCAACACAACTGTGTGGGAGGTATTCAGCGAAGCTCACGGTGAGGACATTAATGGTCTAACAGACACAGTTACAGACTATATTAACTTCTGCATGGAGAACACCATTCCCACCAGGACTGTAAGATGTTTCTCCAACAACAAACCCTGGATCACACCGGACATTAAAGCTCTCCTGAAGGAGAAAAAGAGGGCTTTTGTTTCAGGCGACAAGGACGAGCTGAAGAGAGTGCAGCGTCAGCTGAGAAGGAGGATCCGAGAGGGGAAAAAGTCCTACAGGATGCGGATGGAAGAACAACTGCAGCGGAACAATGCCAGGGATGTCTGGAGGGGCCTGAAGACCATCTCAGGCCACGGACAAGCAGGTAAGACCCAGAAGGGGGGGGGGCTTCAGTGGGCAAATGAGTTGAACCTATTTTTCAATAGGTTTGATCAAATGTCTGACCCCGCTCAGGCTTCCCTGATGCAGCCCCCACCCACCCCTCCTGCCACTGCGAACAAGACCCTCTCTCCCCCTCTCTCGCCCCTCTCTCTCTCCACAGGCTCCAGTTCCCAGCCACATCAGACAACCACCACTTCCTCCTGCTCAGCCTTGTTCCTCACAACATCTCAGGTGAAGAACCAGCTGAGGAAGATGAAGGCGAGGAAGGCGGCAGGCCCAGATGGGATCAGCTCCCAGCTCCTCAAATCCTGCGCAGACCAGCTGTGTGGAATCGTCCAGCACATGTTCAACCTGAGCTTGAAGCTGGGCAGAGTCCCCCAGCTGTGGAAAACATCCTGCCTGGTTCCGGTTCCAAAGACACCCCATCCGAAGGAGCTCAACAACTTCAGACCAGTGGCGCTGACGTCTCATCTGATGAAGACCCTGGAGAGACTGGTCCTCGTCCATCTGCGCCCCCTGGTCAGCTCCTCAATGGACCCACTCCAGTTTGCATACCAGCCTGGCATCAGTGTGGATGATGCCATCATCTACCTGCTCCACACTTCACTCTCCCACCTGGAGAAGGCGGGGGGCACGGTGAGGATCATGTTCTTTGACTTCTCAAGTGCTTTCAACACCATCCAGCCCGCCTTATTGGGAGACAAGCTGGAGCAGGCGGGAGTGGCCCACCACCTCATCACATGGATTCACAACTACCTCACAAACCGGCCACAGTACGTGAGAACACAGGACTGTGTGTCTGACGTGCTCCTCTGCAGCACGGGAGCGCCGCAGGGAACTGTGCTGGCTCCCTTCCTGTTCACCCTCTACACCTCGGACTACAAATACAATTCCACAACCTGTCACCTGCAGAAGTTCTCTGATGACTCTGCGATTGTCGGCCTCATCACTGACGATGACGATCGGGAGTACAGAGGGGTTACGCAGGGGTTCGTGGACTGGTGTCAGCAGAACCGCCTCCAAATCAACGCTGGGAAATCCAAAGAGCTGGTGGTGGATTTCCGCAAGCGTCGGCACTCTCCACCTGCACCAGTGAATATCCAGGGAACAGACGTTGAGAGGGTCTCAACTTACAAGTACCTGGGTGTTCATCTGAACAATAAACTGGACTGGAGCGACAACACAGACGCTCTCTATAGGAAGGGTCAGAGCAGACTCTTCCTACTCAGGCGGCTGAGGTCCTTTGGCGTTCGGGGAACACTCCTCAGGAACTTCTATGACTCGGTGGTTTCATCAGTCATCTTCTATGGAGTGGTCTCCTGGGCAGGAGGCATCTCGGGCCGAGACAAAAAGAGACTGGACAAACTGGTGAGGAGGGCCAGCTCTGTCCTGGGCTGCTCCCTGGACTCTGTGGACTCAGTGGGGGGCAGGAGGATGACGGCAAAACTGTCATCAATGCTGGACAAACCAGCCCACCCATTCAATGACACTCTGAGAACACTTTACAGCTCCTTCAGTGACAGACTTTTACACCCTCGCTGTACCAAAGAGAGATTTCGCCGCTCCTTCCTGCCAACTGCTGTCAGACTTTTTAAATAATAATAATAAATAATAATGCCTTTATTAGTCCCACAATGGGGAAATTCGAGATTCAAACCCAGGCCTCCTGGGGAGACTGGGTCCTGAACGCGGCGCCTTAGACCACTCGGCCATCCTGGCAGCCACGAGATTCGAACCCAGGCCTCCTGGGGAGACTGGGTCCGGAACGCGGCGCCTTAGACCACTCGGCCATCCTTAACAAGAACATTGGGTCAGGCCTACAAACGGGAGGGCATTAGTGCAATTGTGCAGTCCTAGGATGCAATATTAACTACTACTGTACTTTCAGCCAAGGGTGTACTTAAATATTGACCAATGATGTATTTTGTTTACCATTACAGTATTCTTATTACAATACTTCTATCACTGTAGTATTTCTACCACTGCAGGATGTTCACTACTACAGTACTTTTATCATTGCAGTACTTTTATCATTGCAGTATTTTTCTATCATTGCGGTACTTTTACTATTACAGTACTTTTACCATTGCAGTACTTTTACCATTGCAGTACTTTCATCATTGCAGTATTTTTCTATCGTTGCAGTACTTTTACTATTACAGTACTTTTACCATTGCAGTATTTTCTATCATGCAGTACTTTTCTATCATTTCAGTACTCTTACCATTACAGTACTTTTATCATTGCAATATTTTTATGATTGCAGTATTTTCAATCATTCAGTAGTTTTTATCATTACAGCGTTTCCCCCTCCGTATAATGGACAAACATTAGGAGTGTTTTCTTACACTTAGATACGTTTATACTGTGTATATTTGCATGCTTTTTCTGAATGTCTGCTGCTAATGTTATACATTAACGGCTACATTACGCCGCCGACTCTGTGTGATCTATATCTTTGCTGCTGTAACACCTCAAATTTCCCCATTGTGGGACTAATAAAGGACATCTTATCTTATCTTATCTTATCTTTTATTTTATTTTTACCTCACCTCAGCAATGGACATCCAACTTGCGGTGGTTTTACTGCTGTTGGGGGCTGTTTTTTGCGCGATCGTGTCCGGAGACGAAACTCGGAGCTACGGATCGATTGTGTACACAAGAGATCAGCTGTTAGCACTCTGTGCTAACCCCGCGTGGGCTCCCGGAGCGAGACCCGATATCCCCCGCGAGCTGAGGAGGAAGAGACGGGGATGTCGTGCGGGGGCTAAACGCCAGGCAAGGAGGAGACGATATCACCCCGTCCTCCCGTCCGTTATTATGGGGAATGTTCGATCCCTCCCCAACAAAATGGACAAGCTAACAGCGCTAACCCGGCACGAGAGGATTGTCCGGGAGGCTAGCTTGCTGGTGTTCACGGAGTCGTGGCCAACAGAGCTAACGCCGGACGCCGTCGTGGAATTGGACGGCTTCCAAATACTACGCGCGGACAGGACACTGGAGAGCCGTAAGAGAAAAGGGGGAGGGCTGGCTGTGTTTGTTAATGATAGATGGTGTAACCCTGGGCATATAACTGTTAAGGATCAACTTTGCAGTCGGGACATTGAGATGATAGCTGTTAGCATGCGTCCGGTCTATTTACCGCGAGAGTTCAGTCATGTGATCGCGGTGGCGGCGTATGTGCCTCCCTCTGCTAACGGTGAGACAGCCTGTGATGTACTGAATGCAGCTGTGAGCAGGCTACAAACACAGCACCCAAATGCCTTGTTCCTTATCTCTGGTGACTTCAATCATGCTTCTCCTTCCTCCTCTCTGCCTTCATTCACACAATATGTAACATGCCAAACCAGAGACAATAAAATATTGGACCTCTTCTATGCCAACACCAAGGAGGCGTACACGTCACTGCCCCTCCCCCCGCTGGGCAAAGCTGACCACAACTTGGTTGCTCTCCTGCCTGTGTACAAACCTCTCGTCCGCAGGCAGCCAGCTGTGACACGCACAGTTCAGCGATGGTCCGGAGAAGCCGAGGAGGCCTTGAAGGACTGTTTCAACACAACTGTGTGGGAGGTATTCAGCGAAGCTCACGGTGAGGACATTAATGGTCTAACAGACACAGTGGCCGTGTCCAAATTAACAGGCTGCGACCTCCGAAGGCTGCTTTTTCGGCCGCATGACGTCACTTTCGGCGCGACACGACCGCGCGTGGTGTCCAAATTCACGGCTGTCACGTGCGACCTTCGAATCCAGCCTTGGAATTGGTCTTCGTTTCCATGGAGCCAAGGCCGCTTGGCGCAACATTTACGTTACGCCCCCATGTACTTTGCTCCTCTGTTCGACGCAGGCGATAAGTATTTGCGGTGGATTTATAAACGGCTTGGATAATCAATGGATAATCAGCGACGAGCGCCAGACCGAAGGCATCGGCTTAGCAAAACGTTTGTATTATTTCATTTTAAACGATGGAACCCGAACTTTTCTTCATTTTATTTCACTTTTTAGTTTATTTCCATTTTGTTCTTGAGGAGAGGAGGATCACGCTTTCCCATCGCAGAGTTGTCCTTTATCGAAGGAATGAAGTAAGTTCTAAATCCGTCTATCAGCATTTTCACACTATTACCAACATTGACAGGTCAATAGGGTTATAACGTGATTGTTACAGATGAACTAAAAACATCAGTAGTGCAACTTCAGTAGTACATGTGTTAACTTCATAATAGAACAAATATCGAATGGAAATGATATAATTATATACATTCTGAAAGAGTTTTTATGAATTTAGATACTTGTGACGGCTTAATTGTCCCCGTGATTAGTTTGTAACCAAACACATACTTTTACATATGGCAAAACACCAGAATACCACTAGAGAGTTTAGGGCCAGAGTTATTAAAATTATGTTGGTGATACTGTAGGAATGATGCAAGCAAACGAAACAAGTACAATAATTAATGCGTTCATGTTTTTTTTTTTTTTTATTCAAAACATTAACAGCCAAGAAGTCCATACTGCAGGATAAACCTGGGTGTGCCAGTGTTGGATCGTTTTTTCAATGGAGAGGATCTCCAAACTGACTTTCGCCTGAGCAGGGACTCATTCAGAGTGTTGCTGAACCTCCTGGACCAAGACCGACGACATGGATGGGGTGTCGAGATAGAGGTCCTTGTCTTTCTCTTCTGGCTGGCGAGTGGGGCATCATATCGGGTGGTGGCACGAGCATTTGGGATGCCGCGGTCCACTGTCCACTACATCATCCACCGGGTCACTGGGGAAGTGGTGGCTCTTCGCCACAGAGTCATCCACTTCCCCAACACTGCAGGAGACCTTCAGGCAGTGACCCAGGGATTTGCAGGGCTGGCAAAGCACCATGCATTTGCAAGAGCTGCTGGAGCAATAGATGGTTGTCATGTCCGAATCAAGCCTCCAAGTGGCCCTGATGGTCATGACTACAAGAACCGCAAGCTTTTCAGCAGCATAATCATGCAAGCTGTGTGTGACCATCAGGGTCACTTTCTGGACATATTCTTGGGTTGGCCTGGATCAGTCCACGACTCCAGGGTCCTCCGGCACAGCCCTCTTTACCAAAGAGGGCTGTATCCTCCTCCAGGGCACTTCATCTTGGCAGATGGAGGGTATCCGTGCCTCCAGCGACCACTCCCCCTCATCACTCCTTACAAGCGGCCGGTGCAGGGCGTGGGGGCCCGGCGCTTCAACGTTCATCATTCCAAGGCACGCTCAATAATTGACAGCACAATTATTGAGCACAGCCACACAAACATGGCAAAATATCAGAAGATGGAAAAATAGATTCAAATACAATGTAATGAATGGTTAATAAATCTATCCCATCTTTTGTAGTGACATTCACTTTGGAATGATGAAGGTGAGATTCCGGGCCATCTTTTTCCACGCCCTGGAGGTGCACCACACCTTTGCACCACATGTAAGTAAATAAAAAAAAAATGTATAATTGATACTTATACTTTCAATATGTTGCTCTTTATTCAGGATCAAATCATGTCCTGTTCAGTGCAATAACTATCAAATATAGCTACTATACAGCATTTCCTTTTTATTTCTTTTAGGTCATCGCTGCCTGTGCCGTCCTCCACAACATCTGCCTTGGGGTGGGAGACCTCATGGCCTCGGAGGACGAAGGGGAAGAGGAGGCTGCTGTGGAAGAGGTGGCTGACACAGTCGCTGGAGTGCAGTGGAGGGACCACCTGTCTGCTCAGGTGTCTGCCCTGGAGGAGGTACCAGAGGACCACGAGTATATTTAGGTATTTAAATACTTTTAACTGCGCAATGGTATTTGAGCAATCATCCCATCAAATATGCCACAAAATAATCTTTAACTGAATCATCAAACAGCACAGCCACACAAACATGGCAAAATATCAGTCGATGGAAAAATAGATTCATATACAATGTAATGAATGGTTAATAAATCTATCCCATCTTTTGTAGTGACATGGCAGCCATCTATTGCCCCGACCATCCCTGCAAACCCCCACGTAATGGATGATGTAGTGGACACTGCAACCGGTATGATGCCCCACTTCAAGTCACGAGAGGAAGATCAGGACTCTTGCTCGTGCCCCATCCATGTCATGGGTCCTGGAACAAGGGTTCCATCCATGCTCCAAATGAGTCCCTGCTCAGGCGAAAATTGGCAAAACAGCACTGACACACTCAGGTTTATCCTGCAACAGTTATGAACTGGGAAATGCTTTTTTATTTTCTGTGAATAGTTACTGTGAATTATAATGTACTTAATTTATGCCTTGTTTGTCCACCAGTTTTTCAATAAATTAAGTTTGTAAGCAAAACAGACATGGTGGAGTCTTCATATTATTGTAAAAGTTTTGGTCTTTCACAAACCTGGGCTTTTTCACTTTTGTCTGAAGAAGCTGATCTCAAGATGTCACTGGGATACGAACTAGTTCATCTGTTTTGAAAGTACCCCGGTTTTTGTTTACTTTTTAATGAATGTTATCTAAATTTCAGTCTTGAACACCAAGCATATTTCACTCATTTTTTATTTTGATCTATCATATTTTCCATCAAAGTAAAAAACCTTTCAAAAGTCTCACTCCTCTCAATTGCCCTTCCCTCCTCTGCCAACCTCTGTCTCTCCAATTCCTGTCTCCGCATTGCTAAATCACGTCTGTATAGTTCAATCAATTCATCCTCTCTCCTTCGCTTTCTCCCTCTCAGTCGTTGCTCCGGCTGTTGGCCTCGCTCTTCTTCCTCTTCTACGACCACGACTTCTTCCTCCTCCTCCTCCTCCTCTTGCGTCACCCTGGCCCGACTTGGCCCTGGGAGTTCTTCCGGGCTGGCCTGACTTGGCCCTGGTCTTTCCTCAGGGATGGAGGCAATTAGGACAGGGGGGGTGATGGACGGTCTCTGTCCGAGCACTCCATCCATAAGGTCGAACCAGGGCCAAGTATCGGCAGTAGCTCTCCCTGCCACCCCTTCGCCAGTGCCTGGGTTTTTGCAATCCTTTATATGAAAAGAAGCAAAAAGATAAAACAATTATATCTTCATTTTCACACACAAGAAAAAGAAATGTGGACTTCCATACTTTATACTTCATTTTTAAATTAATATTTTTTTTGCCTGCAGGGGCGTCACTTTGCCCTGCAGCTCGAGCTTTTCCACGATGATCCTGTATTAAATAAATAAAAATGCATGCAAAAATAAAGGATGAAAAAAAGGGTAAAAAGATGCAAACATTAGTCAGAAATCCTGGTGTTATGGGTAACATGCAGATTTATGCACTTCAGTACATTAGTTCATGACCGTTTCAGTGCGTTTTATCATGTTAATGTGGAGGGTGATTCGCATATTATTCATTAATATCAGTAATTGGGGAGCACATTGCAGGAGGTACATGGAATTTATACAGGGCACATTCTGTGCTAGGATAAATAAACAGCTGCGTGTTAGCGCAAATCTAATTCAAACACAAATGGCTGATGAATGGAAACAAAAATTGCGATAGTGGGTCTCGCCATTCTTATGCGTT
This sequence comes from Idiotropiscis lumnitzeri, assembly GCF_059441095.1. Taxonomy (NCBI): domain Eukaryota; kingdom Metazoa; phylum Chordata; class Actinopteri; order Syngnathiformes; family Syngnathidae; genus Idiotropiscis; species Idiotropiscis lumnitzeri. Next base: position 15,912,206 of record NC_142408.1, on the reverse strand, counting down.
TTCCTTTTGATATTTTGAGTTTAAATGGATGTTAATAAGACAATAACCCGTCAAATATTTTTCCCGATAGTAATTGTATTTTTACCTCCATGCTGTGGCTGCGGAGAACTTGGCCCCCGTAAAGAGGCTGTCGTACTCCCCGCGCAGCTTGATCAGCCGCGCGGTCATCTCCTTGCTCCCTAAAACATAAGGAAAAGATTAAATAAAATAATGCTAACATGCAGAAATAAGACAATTCAAATGTTTCAGCCGTACCTCCTATGCAATAGTTCTTAGAGCTACCTTAGTTATATTTGGCCGATTTCGCAACTAACAAAATTATCTTAAGCTGGAGCTAAATATCCAAACATTGCTGCCCAATATTTCTCATGAGTGATGTTTTAATATTGCATATAAAGAACTTATACTTACATCTGAAAGTGCACTCGGGTGAGGCGGAAGACGTGGCTTCGGTAGTTTGCATCTTGCGAGTGTAGAACGGCGTAGAAGAAGAGCGAGGCTTTTAAGGCTGCGAAGGTTGCATGCTCGTAGCCTTCACTCAGGGCCCGTTTCCATGGAGTTTCCACGGAAACGAGGACAGATTATAAAGCCAGTACTCGGAGGCCGCGTGAATTTGGACACCGGCGTAAGCGTCCTTGTCGCACCGGAAATGACGTCTTCTGTCCGCCATATTAGACATCGAAGGACGCAGCCTAGTTATTTGTACGTAGCTATCGAGCCTGTCCAAATTCACCACGGGTTATGCGGTCCATATAAGGCTACATGAGGAGGAGCCTTCTTAGGCTTCGAGGACCCAGCCTGGGAACTGGCCTTCGGAGGTCGCAGCCTGTTAATTTGGACACGGCCAGTTACAGACTATATTAACTTCTGCATGGAGAACACCATTCCCACCAGGACTGTAAGATGTTTCTCCAACAACAAACCCTGGATCACACCGGACATTAAAGCTCTCCTGAAGGAGAAAAAGAGGGCTTTTGTGTCAGGCGACAAGGAGGAGCTGAAGAGAGTGCAGCGTCAGCTGAGAAGGAGGATCCGAGAGGGGAAAAAGTCCTACAGGATGCGGATGGAAGAACAACTGCAGCGGAACAATGCCAGGGATGTCTGGAGGGGCCTGAAGACCATCTCAGGCCACGGACAAGCAGGTAAGACCCAGAAGGGGGGGGGGCTTCAGTGGGCAAATGAGTTGAACCTATTTTTCAATAGGTTTGATCAAATGTCTGACCCCGCTCAGGCTTCCCTGATGCAGCCCCCACCCACCCCTCCTGCCACTGCGAACAAGACCCTCTCTCCCCCTCTCTCGCCCCTCTCTCTCTCCACAGGCTCCAGTTCCCAGCCTCATCAGACAACCACCACTTCCTCCTGCTCAGCCTTGTTCCTCACAACATCTCAGGTGAAGAACCAGCTGAGGAAGATGAAGGCGAGGAAGGCGGCAGGCCCAGATGGGATCAGCTCCCAGCTCCTCAAATCTTGCGCAGACCAGCTGTGTGGAATCGTCCAGCACATGTTCAACCTGAGTCTGAAGCTGGACAGAGTCCCCCAACTGTGGAAAACATCCTGCCTGGTTCCGGTTCCAAAGACACCCCATCCGAAGGAGCTCAACAACTTCAGACCAGTGGCGCTGACGTCTCATCTGATGAAGACCCTGGAGAGACTGGTCCTCGTCCATCTGCGCCCCCTGGTCAGCTCCTCAATGGACCCACTCCAGTTTGCATACCAGCCTGGCATCAGTGTGGATGATGCCATCATCTACCTGCTCTACACTTCACTCTTCCACCTGGAGAAGGCGGGGGGCACGGTAAGGATCATGTTCTTTGATTTCTCAAGTGCTTTCAACACCATCCAGCCCGCCTTATTGGGAGACAAGCTGGAGCAGGCGGGAGTGGCCCACCACCTCATCACATGGATTCACAACTACCTCACAAACCGGCCACAGTACGTGAGAACACAGGACTGTGTGTCTGACGTGCTCCTCTGCAGCACGGGAGCGCCGCAGGGAACTGTGCTGGCTCCCTTCCTGTTCACCCTCTACACCTCGGACTACAAATACAATTCCACAACCTGTCACCTGCAGAAGTTCTCTGATGACTCTGCGATTGTCGGCCTCATCACTGACGATGACGATCGGGAGTACAGAGGGGTTACGCAGGGGTTCGTGGACTGGTGTCAGCAGAACCGCCTCCAAATCAACGCTGGGAAATCCAAAGAGCTGGTGGTGGATTTCCGCAAGCGTCGGCACTCTCCACCTGCACCAGTGAATATCCAGGGAACAGACGTTGAGAGGGTCTCAACTTACAAGTACCTGGGTGTTCATCTGAACAATAAACTGGACTGGAGCGACAACACAGACGCTCTCTATAGGAAAGGTCAGAGCAGACTCTTCGTACTCAGGCGGCTGAGGTCCTTTGGCGTTCGGGGAACACTCCTCAGGAACTTCTATGACTCGGTGGTTTCATCAGTCATCTTCTATGGAGTGGTCTCCTGGGCAGGAGGCATCTCGGGCCGAGACAAAAAGAGACTGGACAAACTGGTGAGGAGGGCCAGCTCTGTCCTGGGCTGCTCCCTGGACTCTGTGGACTCAGTGGGGGGCAGAAGGATGACGGCAAAACTGTCATCAATGCTGGACAAACCAGCCCACCCATTCAATGACACTCTGAGAACACTTGACAGCTCCTTCAGTGACAGACTTTTACACCCTCGCTGTACCAAAGAGAGATTTCGCCGCTCCTTCCTGCCGACTGCTATCAGACTTTTTAACAAGAACATTGGGTCAGGCCTACAAACAGGAGGGCATTAGTGCAATTGTGCAGTCCTAGAATGCAATATACACTACTACTGTACTTTCAGCCAAGGGTGTACTTAAATATTGACCAATGATGTATTTTGTTTACCATTACAGTATTCTTATTACAATACTTCTATCACTGTAGTATTTCTACCACTGCAGGATGTTCACTATTACAGTACTTTTATCATTGCAGTACTTTTATAATTACGGTATTTCCTACCATTGCGGTACTTTTACTATTACAATACTTCATCATTGCAGTATTTTTCCATCGTTGCAGTACTTCTACCATTATAGTACTTTTATCATTGCTGTATATTTTATCATTGCAGTACTTTTACCATTACAGTACTTTTATCATTCCAGTATTTTCTATCATTGCAGTACTTTCCTGTCATTTCAGTACTCTCACCATTACAGTACTTTTATCAGTGTAATATCTTTATCATTGCAGTATTTTCAATCATTCAGTAGTTTTTATCATTACAGTGTTTCCCCCTCCGAATAATGGACAGGCATTAGGAGTGTTTCCTTACACTTAGATACGTTTATACTGTGTATATTTGCATGCTTTTTATGAATGTCTGCTGCTAATGTTACACATTAACGGCTACATTACGCCGCCGACTCTGTGTGATCTATATCTTTGCTGCTGTAACACTTCAAATTTCCCCATTGTGGGACTAATAAAGGACATCTTTATCTTTATCTTTATCTTTATTCCACTGAGATTTGTGCTGGCAGTTCCTTAATTTTGCCTCAATTTAGCCAGCGTATGCCAAAATTTACAACTGTGGGTCTCTTGCTTTTCGCATTCACTCTCCGTGATGTCGTTTCTCCTCTCCTGGACGTAGCTGACGAAACTGCACCTGTGACATCAAACAGCTCATAGATGCGGATGTTAGCAGTCTGGTATTTATGGAATGCTGTCATGTCCTTTAAAATTGTCATGTCAGCGTTCGCGTCGTACAGTCAAAAAAACATCTGACTTCCACCTTTGTCACATTTAATACACATCAGTTAAGAAATCATCTACAAAAATATTTAGTCCCACTTTATATTTGGTAAACCAATCTCCAATGGCTAGATATTCCCCGTTCCAAAGAGTTTCTTTCAACATGTTCATAGAATACTTCACTTAAAACTTATCCCAAAACCATAATCCCTTTTGCTTAAAAATTAAAATTTTAATAAGATTGTCGCCGCCCTGCTGTTCCTCAGGCATCCCCTGCATGTTTCAGTGTTTAACTTGTGTTCTAATTCCCTGCTAATTTGTATTTATTGTTAGGTTGAATACATATATTTTATCCCGTACCTTATTACACTAGCACTGCAAAAGAATTGCTCCACAGTGCGACCCATGCTCGACCACATGAGAAGACCTCAAGGAGAGGCAGATGCCTGAAGATTAGATCAACGTCTGCAACATCGAGGGGGGGGTGCCGAGACACACCTCTGAAACAAAAGGACTGTGACCTCCTTTAGAGAGCACCAAAAGGCATATCTTCCTTTTCAATCAGTTAACGACTGCCATTGATGCCTGTTTTTCCTCTTGTGTCTGAAATGTTTACATGTTCCTGCTGGTGCTCCCCCCCGGGGCCAGCATGGGCGTCTCCACACTCCCCTGCTGTTCTCCGCGCCCCCTCTCTCTCATTATTCACAGCCTGTTCGATCAATTGTATGGTCGCTGGTGCCATCCGTGAATGTTATCTTTTGCATCTCAAACCATTCTGCCCCCCCAAGGTGACTACGGGGCCATTAATGGCGCCGTCGGATCGGGCGGCGGCTCAAACACATACTGTTGCGAGTCTGGCAACTGTGGATGAATGCCTCTCAGACATTCCGTCTTTTCTTCCAGTTTTTCAATCACTTCATCCTCTTTCTCTGACTCCCTCCCCCTACTTGGGAACGAGCATCTAACTTCAAAGAGCTGTTAACTCTTTGTTACAGCACACTCATGATTTTACGATTACACCTATACCCATTGCCTTCTGTAAAATCTTCCTCACTCTTTTTTTCCTTTAATTTTCCAAATTCACTGTAGCCTTACCAAAGCCACTCAAAACGATCAAGGTATCAAATCACAAACTACAAAGTCAGGAACCACCTATGCTCTTGCAAAGGTTTCTCATGCTCTCAAAAGCTTCATTCAATTATGATTTCATAACACCAATCTTTTTTGCATTTCCATCTGTGCATTTCATTCCAGTTACTAATTACAGTTACCTTAATAGAAAGACCATCAACTCAAGTATGAAACATAAAATATTTATTTCTTCAATTCCTCCTTACAGCAGACCCTAATTCTTATCCTTTTCTTTTCTTATTGAACTTCCAATCTCTACACTGACACAATTTCTTTCTCTTTTCTCTCGCTTTCTTTCTTTCTCTTTTCTTATTTCATGCCTACTTCATGTCTTTCTTCTCTTTTTTATGTTTCATTTTTGTTAATTTATTCTTAATCTCCGTGCCACACCCGGGACCCGAGACCACTATCACACTTACAACTCTCCTTCGCCATCTTGAAATCAAAATCCACACGTGCGTGTCCCAAACACACTTCTTACGCAGAACAATTTTAGCCTTCACATTCACACAGCTTCCACACAGACACGTAAATCCCAGATTTGAAACCGTGTCCCGATACGTAAATCCCAGATTTTATACCGTATCTTACCCACGAATATTTCCAAACTATTCTAGTAGATAAATCCCAGATTTTACACTCTACTAACGTCCACACTATTACACTTTCATTTTTTGAACTATATTACTTTACTTTTGCGCCATTAATTATGCTAGAAGGTAAATCCCAGATTTTACACCCTAATAGCTTTTACGCTTACTACGTTCCGCTCCTCCTTCCTCTTATAATTTAGCGTTGCCAATGTGCAGAATTTGAAAGGGTTCTGCTTACCTTGTTTCACTGTGGGCCCAAGAGGAAAGACGGTCGGATGTGTGGCTCTTTTATCCTTTATCCTTTATCAGGTCGTCACCTGGTGTGGACGTGCGAGACCCAGTCTCATGTGGTTTTTCTCGAAGTTCTAAACTTCTTTTACCTCTCATGCGTCACGTCGGCGTCACCATAAATTGTTGGAATTTAGCTTTATATCAATGTTAGAATTTAACTTCAACCCAATGTAAACTCAAATTAGTAATCTGACTCCAATTCGCGACCTTACCCAACTCTCACTCATCCAACAATATGCGCGCTCGTTCTGCAATAGAAAGGTATCAGGAAGCCGGCATTTTCACGCACAAGTGGGTTTATTCCCAATACACAGACTTTCTACATGGCACCTGGGTCTCGGGTCCCTCTCAATACAACTCTACACCTCTCTTGCCACCAGCGAATGTACTACCCGAGTTGCCCAGTAATGATTCATCCTATACAATATGCAAATGGCACAGAGACAAAGGCATCCTGGCATGATTCTATTGGCTATGTGTATCCTGCAGTTAACTTTAGCTTGCTCTTATTGGTCTTTCTTCAAGTGGTGGCTCCTCCTGCTTGTGGTTGAAGGGTCCAGTTTCTTGTCGACCCCTTCCCGCTCGAGGTGTCTGTCTGCGCCAGGCACCAACCTAAAACCTCCCAAACCTTCACATTCTTTCACTTTCTTTGTTCAGCTTCACCAGCCACACACTCAGCATTCCACAGAATAACAGTGACACAAGATGCAGGACATCGAATAAAACTAGCCAGGTTTAAACTCTTCCACTCCTTTAAGATGAAGGCTAAAGCACTCGGATCACGAGGACATGTGTCACCGGTTGTCATGACAACGCAGGAAGCGGACACCAGGACAACTCCCATAGCATCAACCAGATTGCCAGAGGTCACACTGAGGAGGGAGTTCCGAATAATCGGACAGATAGGTGAAGCTGGCCAAAAGGAGAAATTGTCCTACACTAGCCTTCTGAATCAAATTGAGTCTGGACAGCGCAAAGGACACGGAGAAGCAGAGATCATTGAAGCAGTGATCCCGGTGGTGAGTCCAGGCCTTCACCTGCGGGAGATCCTAGAAATCAAAAGAGAACTGACGCTGCACACACTGAAAACAATTCTCAAGGGTCATTATAAAGTGGACTCGTCCTCAGACCTACTGCATCGCCTGATGAACATGACACAAGACCCAAAAGAATCAGCACAGAATTTCTTATTCAGAGCAATAGAACTGAAAGAGAAGTTAATGAGAAAGTCCAGTGAAGGTGAGGTAGGTGAGCAGTTTAGCCCCGATCTCATTCAGAGAAAATTCCTCCGGTCAATTGAGACTGGTCTTTACAGTGATGCAGTTAAATTCCAGCTCAAGCCATATTTCAGCAGTCTCATTGTCACTGACGAGGTACTTATTGAACAAATAAGTGAGGCCGCCAACTTAGAACAGGAAAGACAGAAAAAGCTGAAAAAGTCTGCCACAAATAAGCTCCCAAGAGTTACTGAAGTGCTGACTGAGGTGTATCCACCCGAAGCTGCAGTTACAGAAGTACACCCAGTTGGTAACCCTAATGCTGGGGAGAAAAGCAAGAATAGTTAGGGACGTAATACTGAGACAGACTTAATAGAAGTGCTTAGGGGTGAGTTTCAAGAATTAAAAAAAATAATGTTGGAGACAGTTGAGGCCACAAAAACCAAACCAACAGAGAGAATGTCCACACCCAACCGTGGTCGACCTAGGGGTTGTAGAGCATGTCAAGAAGCCCAGATTGGTGACTCATGCCGGCACTGCTTCAAGTGTGGACAAGAGGGGCACCTTTCCAGAGGATGTCGACGAAACAGAGAGCCGCAGGGAAACTAAATTGGGTTGCCAAGCCCGGGACTCCTGGCAGCCCAAAATGACTCTAGTCCCAACAAACAGGATTCTGTCCCTTCTCGGACCGCCCCTCAAATTCTAACAGTTAACTATCTCTCCCCCCGGAGAAAACAAAAACTCATAAAGTTGATTGCGGAGAGACCCACTGTCCATTGCACGCTAAACACAGTACCAGTAGTGGCATTGTGGGACTCAGGAGCTCAGGCGACCATCATTAATGAAAAATGGAGAAAACTGCATTTACCGCACAGTACAGTGAGACCTCTCAGTGAGCTGTTAGGCCCAGACAGTTTAGTGGGACTGGCAGCCAATCAGACTGAAATCCCTTTCACGGGCTGGGTAGAAGTAGAGTTCAGACTAAGGAAGGATGGTACCACGACAAAACCACTCCTAGTACCTGTGTTAGTCTCTAGTGACCCACATGTAGCAGAAGAGCCCATAATTGGCTACAACGTGATAGCAGAAATCACAGGGGAGAGTAATCGGCAAGTGAAGGCAGAGACCATCCACCCAGTGTGCAAAGCCTTCCAGATAACAGTTAAAACAGCACATACATTGCTTCAATTAATCCACCCACCTGTGAATGATGATGAGCTAGGAATCGTACACACAGGGAGAAGAAGACTCACTCTAGCTGCTGGACAGGTCACCACCGTATATGTTCAAGCCAACACTGGGGCCCAGTATCACGGACAAGACCTGCTTTTGGTTCCCAGTGTAGAACCCATGTTGCCAGAGGGTGTCGTGATAGAGGAGGGGCTAGTCACTGTGCCCAGTAGAAGTCAGGTTATGTGGCTCTCCGGATTGTCAAGACCAACAAACACACTGTAACCTTAAACCAACGTTTAGTTTTAGGCCACCTACAAACAGTGAAAACTGCATAGTGGCAAGTGTAGAAAAGATGAGGGGAGAGGGCCCAAAGTCACAAACCAACACAGTAGAACCATCAAGTGAGAACGGAACAAAACCGCCAAAGCCAGCGTGGTGGGACCCTCCCGTTGACCTCAGTCATCTAAACGATGAACAAAGGAGAATCACCAAACAGCTGCTTCAAGAGGAGTGTCACGCATTTGCGTATGATGAAGATGATATTGGATCAATCCCTTCACTGAAACTCCATATCACTCTGCATGACACCACTCCTATAAAGAAGACGTACATGGCGGTCCCAAAACCACTCCACCAAGAAGTCAAAGAGTATATTCAGGACTTGTTGAACAGAGGCTGGATTACTCCTTCCCGCTCTCCCTACGCTTCTCCGGTGGTGTGTGTGCGAAAAAAAGATGGGACCCTGAGACTATGTTGTGACTACAGGGAGCTAAACAAGAGGTCAATCCCCGATCGTCACCCCATACCTCGAATCCAAGACATGCTTGACTCTCTCCATGGCAGCTCATGGTTCTCGGTGCTGGACCAGGGAAAGGCGTATCATCAGGGGTTTCTGGATGAGGAAAGTCGACCCCTAACAGCTTTCATAACCCCATGGGGTCTGTACCAGTGGGTCCGCATCCCATTCGGTTTGAGTGCAGCTCCAGCAGAGTTCCAGCGGAACATGGAAGACTGTTTGCGTGGCTTGCGAGATGTCATGTGTCAGCCATATTTAGATGACAATTTAGTCCACAGCTCAAGCTTTGACGACCACGTCAAACACCTGAGAACGGTGTTGCACAGATATCAGAAGCATGGCGTGAAACTCAGTCCCAACAAGTGTGAAGTTTTGAAGAGAAAGGTTCGATTCCTGGGACGGTTGGTATCTGGAGAAGGCTACACCATGGACCCGGCAGAAGTGGCCCCAGTTCTAGCCTTAAAGGAAAAGGAGCCTGGGACAGTTGGAGAGCTGAGAAGAGTGATGGGATTCCTGTCATACTACCGGACATACATTCCAAATTTCTCCAGAATGGCTCAGCCTCTGTATCAGCTGATCTCAACACCACCTGATCAAGCAAACAGGAGGAAGATGAGGGCCTCCACCAAGGGGAAAGGTAATCTCCCACCTAACACTCCCATACAGTGGACTGAGAAACACCAACAGACACTTAACTCTATCATAGACAAGCTGACTCAGCCCCCAATTCTGGGGTCTCCAGATATGACTCAACCGTTTGTCCTCCACACAGATGCATCTCAAGAGGGACTGGGGGCTGTACTTTATCAGAGACAGAACAACAAGATGGTAGTAATTGGCTTTGGCTCCAGAACTCTCACGCCACCTGAAAAAAACTATTACATGCATTCAGGCAAATTAGAGTTCTTGGCACTAAAATGGGCAATTTGTGAACGCTTTCGAGACTATTTATATCATGCACCGCACTTCGTGGTCTATACTGATAACAATCCCTTGACGTACATCCTCTCAACTGCTAGACTTAATGCTACAGGTCATAGGTGGGTGGGTGAACTGTCTGAGTTTGACTTTTCCATTAAGTACAGACCTGGAAAGAGTAACGCCGATGCAGACGGTCTGTCCCGCATGCCCTTCGACATCAATGAGGTCATGACACGGTGCACTGAGGAGGTGGATCAGAAAGTGTTTAGTGCAACAGTACAGGGAGTGAAGGTGCAAAGAGATGTTCCACCAGTCTGGGTAGCAACTGTTCCCATTGAGACTTTAGAATTAATAAGAGATGCAAGTGCACCATTTCCAACCAGGCCCCTAACACCTGAACAAATACGAGACAGTCAGAAGAGAGACCCTGTCGTAGGCCGAGTCCTACATTTCAGGAAGTACAATCAGCGCCCCTCGAGGAGAGAACTCAAATCGGAACCAGTGGACGTCAAAGTGTTGATGAGACAATGGTCAAAGTTGTATGTTAATGATGAGGGAATTCTCTACCGGAAAGCAGGAGATAAACACCAGCTAGTTCTTCCTCAAGAGCATCATTAAAAAGTGTTTCACGAGCTCCATAGAGAAATGGGACATCTCGGCGTTGAGAGGACATTAAATCTTATCCAAGACCGCTTCTACTGGGCTCACATGTACTCCGACACAGAACACTTTGTCACTAAAGAGTGTGAATGTCTCAAGTCAAAACAACCCCACAAAGCGACCAGAGCGCCGATGACAACCATTGTCACAACACGTCCATTTGAACTGGTATCTGTCGACTTTTTACACCTCGAGACCTGCAAACAATGGTTTGAGTACATTTTAATTGTGATTGATCATTACACTGGTTTCGCTCAAGCTTATGCCACGAAAAACAAATCTGCCAAAACAGTTGTCGACAAATTGTTTAATGATTTTGCTCTACGTTTTGGATTCCCAGAAAGAATTCACCATGACATGGGCAGAGAATTCGAGAATCACCTGATGGACCAACTACAGAGGAGCTGTGATGTCCGAGGGTCTCATACGACATGTTACCACCCCCAAGGCAATGGGAAATGTGAACGTTTTAATAGGACGATTTTATCCATGCTACGCACACTCACAAGTGAACAAAAGGCAGACTGGAAAAGCTCATTGGCAAAAATGGTACACGCGTACAACTGCACCCGTAGTGGAGTTACAGGATTCTCCCCTAACTACCTGCTTTATGGAAGGTCACCACGTTTGCCAGTCGATCTGCTTTTCAACCTGAAACCAAGTGAGACGAAAGAGACTTACACTGAATATGTACAGAACTGGCAAAACAGAATGCAACAGGCATATGCGATCGCATCCAAAACAGCTGCTCGAGAAGCTCTAAGGGGCAAAAGAGGCTACGACAAAAGGGTACATGGAGCGGATTTGCAACCTGGTGGACGAGTGCTTGTGCGTAACCTGTCAGAGAGGGGTGGACCAGGTAAATTGCGGCCCTACTGGGAGAGTAAAGTGCATGTGGTAGTGGAGCGAAGGAGCAGTGACAGTCCAGTGTATGAAGTAGTGCCTGAGGGAGGAGGTCGAAGTCGTGTACTACACAGGAACCTCTTACTCCCATGTGACAGCCTGCCATTCGAGAAATCTGAACCAGCTCCTACAAAACAAAAACAGGGGACGAGATGAACCCGGACATTGGAAAAACCAGACCAAACCCATGGACAAACGCAAGATTCGGACTGTGAGAGTATTGATGAAATTGAGCTGACATATCAATTCCCAAACAACCAAAAGCCACAGGTACCGAGAGAGTTGAATCCAGAAGCAGAGCCATTTGTACCAGATCTGGCAGTACAAGATGAAATCGCTGAACTGGTGAATGAAGCAAGGTGCCCAGAAGATACTCAGACAGAAAGCAGAGACATCACATCTGAGAAGGTTGATGAGGATGACGTGGAAGAGCCTGGCGAGAGTCTACCAGAATCAATCGAAGAAGATAATCCTGATCCTCGACCAGCTCCAAGCAACATGCAGCGGAACAGGCGGCGTCCCAGAATGCTGACCTACACAACTTTGGGTGAGCCGACATGGGTGGAAGCTGGTGCCGACAGCGTGCACGTGAGTATGCCTTCAACCTGCAACCGACCGGTCATCTGGCGACCATGGACAGCACCCGACGTTGACGCAAGAAATTGAACGCTTATTCCATTAACGTCACTCGTGTTCTGAGAACAGTTAAGTGTATGGACTATGAGGAAAGACAATTCTAAAAAAAAAATTGAGTTCATACTGTGATTAAGAAGAGACGCGTAACAGACTGAAAGTACTTAGGCCGAAGTGAGTTCTGTTACATTGAGGACCTGATCGGAGTAGGATTGTAATGGTACTTTAAAAAAAAAAAAAAAAAAAAAGACGAAACACTAAGGTGTCTGAAATGTCTGTAGACATTTATGTTTGAGGGGGAGAGTGTGGCATACATTCATATTCAATATTATTGTATTTGGAATTGTATTGTTTTCACAGATATTTTGTTTTGATTCCTAGTGCAAGGCATGTTAAGATGGTAATAGTTTCATGTTATTGCATATTTGTACATTAGTTGCAATGGCTAGCTCTGACCACTAGAGGACAGCGTCCGCTGCTTGCGTGTGTGGCAAAAGGGGACCAGCGCATTCTAGAGCGAAGAAGAGCCACACGTAAGCTGTAAACGGCAGTACTGTCATGATCCGCGTCGGGCATGACAGGAGTTTTTGTCAGTGTTTACGTGTGCATGCGGTTTTTGTTATTGTTTTTGTCACCTTCTTCCTGCCATGTGCTTCTGTTATTGTTTGGTCAGCTGTGTTAGCGTTTCCCCTCAGCACTCGTCATCACCAGCCATGCACCTGTTCCCCGTTACCCTCATCAAGCACCTGCTTCCCATCTGCTCCCCTAATGACTTGGACTATTTAAACCCTCCAGACCGACAACGCAGTGTCGGGTCATTGTTCCTCCTTGCCGCATTTCCCGTGTGTCTCGCTACCTTGGACTGTCACGACCACCCCCTGTTCCCGTTAATGCTTTTGTCATCGTTCCCTGTCCGCCTTGTTCGTTCCCGTCTCGTGTTTGTTCCTTGTCCTCGTTCCAGTTTAGTCTCGTTTGGTTTGCCCTTTTGTTATTTTGGCACCCTGCCACGTGTTTGTCCTTGTGTGACCCTGTCAATAAATTCCCTTAACCCTATCCACCTCCTGCCTCCTCGCCTTTTGGGTCCACCTCCTCCTTGCCATAAGGCACTCATCACAAGTACAGAGCGAACGTTGTGAATAAATGTTAATATTTTGTGTTTCAGGTAAGACAATCGAGATCAAATACCATATATTGAGGTGTGAATGTGTTTATTGATAGTAAGTGTGATAGATTGTAATTAAGTGTTTACTGACGTTTTTCATTCGAGATGTAACTTTGTAATGGAAGTAGATGAACAGGTTGCTGTTGAAATAGCGAGAGAGCGTCGGGTACAATGCTGTGAAGTATGTTTGTATTGAGTATATGTGTAAGTTTGAGGCATTGTGTATATGATACAGATGTGCAGTATTTTTGCATTGTGTGCATGTGTAAGTATATTGAGGTTTATTGATTGAAATATTGGTTAAATCATTTATATTAGTCGCGCATTCTAGAGCGAAGAAGAGCCACACGTAAGCTGTAAACGGCAGTACAGAGCGAACGTTGTGAATAAATGTTAATATTTTGTGTTTCAGCAACCCAAAATAAAACCCTTCAAAAATTAAATGTGTAGCAACAGACTGATGAGGACAAGTCATTCTGCACCCCGCTACACTTCCTTATAAACACAATCTTTGGATGAGGAGAGCATTCAGACTTTTCATAATTCACGGTCATCCACTTGCAACATCTCACATCATCTTTCAATGACCCAAATGATCTGGAAGCCCTCACTCCAAATCATCTGCTGTTGTTGAAGACTAAGCCGTCACTACCTGTAGGGCTTTTCCAGAGAGAGGATCTCTATTCTCGAAGGAGATGGAGACAAGTTCAGTACATGGCTGACCTGTTTTGGAAGCACTGGGTGAGTCTTTCATACCGTGTCTTGCTGTATCTTTATTGTCGATATGTTTGTTAATGATTAATTCAATCTCTCTCTCTCTCTCTCTCGCTCGCTCTCTCTCTCTCTCTACATATATATATATATATATATATATATATATATACCGAATTTTCCGGGCCATAGGGCGCTCTTTAAAGTCCCTAATCTTCCCCAAAACAAACAAAGCGCCTTGTAAAGCGACCCGCCCATTATATGGACTAAGCGTCACTCGCTACCATCAACCCTTTTACTCATTGGGCTGTTCGGAGTGCATGTTAGCACACCCTGCTGGACAAAGTCTGAATCATCTATGCTTCTAATTGACCGTGACTTATACATTATGTGACTATGGTGTTTGGGTGATGGTGTCGGAGAAAGCTGGACAAAAGGGCAGCTGTCCACAATGTTGTAGTCTGTCTTATCATTTATGTTATTGGAAGCAAGAAACGTCCCAGGTTTAGACAACAGACTGCAAAAAGCCCAAAGCACAACAGCACATCTCTCTAAACAGCCATGCACATTTCTCTAAACAGCCATGTGATTGGCTGAGTCTGAGTGGCTCCCAAGAAGCCATTGCTGTAATTGGCTAAGGCTGAGTGGCTCCCAAGAAGCCATTGCTATAATCTTTTTGTGTTATTTTTATTTCTTTTGGGTATATAGATGGCATGAGAGATACATGTTTTGTGTTAATCTTATTTCTTTGTTTCATTGTTTGCTTGTATGCTGAGTTTTTTTTTTTGTTTTGATTTGAAACCGTGACTCTAAGGAGTGTGGTGACCAGTGAAGTCCCTCCCCTGACGTTGTCTGGTAGACTATTGCCAAGACACCTTTTATTGATTAGAGTCATTGTTATTGGCAGTGATTCCTAATAGTTTCATGACATCTGTCATTGAAATGGGGTGATACCTCTGGCAACAATCCCTTAGGGCAGGCATCACCAAATGGCGGACCGCGGCCCAGATGGCCAATCTATGATGAATTTTTTTCAGGGCGCATTCGCAAACGTTGGCGCTGCAATTCTAGTAAATACGGAAAAGGCGTCACTGATTTGAGCCAATCAAATCTTTTGTTTACGATCCACTGCCAATTGCGCAGCAGACCGGAAGATAGTGCTGCTGACAGTATGATTTGCTAAAAAGTTAGTGCGGTTGATGCGTCTTGTTTTAAATGAATGGACGGAGAAATTTAGTTTCGTTCTGGCTGCAGCCAATTCTAAACCAGTGTGCATCATATGCTCCGAAACCGTCACATTGCGAAGCCCCACAACGAAACAAAGCACCGCCCTTTTGTGCACAGTTATCCGCTGACGTTTGAGGTGAGCGCAGGCAAAAACATCGAACTTCGAGAGCAGTACAACAGATTTTTGCATTTTCGTTTACATCCCAGCGGCATGCAAACGAATATTCAGTAAAAGTATCATGGATTTTGGGGAAACAAGAGATATTAGAATACCGCTTTCTTAATTATTCATGACGTCATAGCCCCGCCTACAGAATACCGTTTCTGTCAAAAATGTCCCCGCCTACAGAATACCGTTTCTGTCAAAAATGTCCAATTTCCCCGCCCCCTCTGTTAAAAAATGTCTAATTTCCCCGCCCCTCTGTTAAAAAATGCACCATTTCCCCGCCTCCTTGAAGTGTTAATCCCGCCCTACAGAATACCGTTTCTGTCAAAAAATGATGTGTTCCCCTGCTCCTTGCTGTGTTAATCCCACCCTACAGAATACCGTTTCTGTCAAAAGAAATTATGTGTTCCCCACGTACATGGGTCCCCAAGCCCCCTCCAAAACTGTACTTATGTCATCAATATTTAAATATTTGAAGTATAGTGGTATATAAAGCAGCTAATTCAATAAGTGAGATATATATCATTTAATTAACTAATTGAGATATATAAAACCTAATTAAATAAGTGAAATAATATGAGTTGAAAGGGGTTGGCGTTGTTTTTACCTTTCAATAAGGTGTTGACCAGGTATATGTTTATTCGGTTGATAAAAGCCCCCGTTTTCTTTTTGCAAACATGCCTAGACATGTTCCCAGCGACAAGTCGAAACATGGCAATGTGCATGCTTGGGGTGTTGTCTGTGCAAGTCCCGGCGACTTGCATAGAAACACCCAAGCCTGTCACATCCTACATCTGATAAGAGCCTTAAGGTGTTTAAAAAGATAGTGAGTGGCAGGCAAGTCTGGACATCCTGTCTCGACCCCCTTTCCTTTTCGCAAACATGCCTAGACATGTTTGCACCGACAAAAGTCTGGACATGTATTTGTTGCGGCTGCCTACATTTGGACAGTCAAATGCCGTCATTTATCCCGCCCCAGGCGAGAAAAATGACGGGTGATGTCTCCACCCCTCCCGCCCCTAGCACCCTCCTATTTCCCTGTACGTCACATCCTTCCTACTTCCGGCAGCCCCCATGTTTGTAGTCCTTTTTTGTAGTCCATACCCTGAGAAAATAGCATACAGCCAGGTTAAGAAATAGAATACAGCTAGGTTAAGAAATAGAATACAGCTAGGTTAAGAAAATAGCATGCAGCTAGGCAACCCCCATGTTTGTAGTTCATACAGCTAAGCAAAGAAATATTAGATATTGGAATATTATAATTATAATATATTATTATAATATATATATATATATATATATATATATATATATATATATATATTATAGTATATTATAGTATATTATATATAAAATAAATAGCATGCAGCTAAGAAACAGCGTACAGCTAAGAAATAGTATGTAGTTGGGTTAAGAAACAACATGCGTTTAGGTTAAGAAATAGCAGCTAAGCTAAGACATTATTAAGGTATTGTTTTACCAATTATTTTACCTTTCAAGGAGGAACATCATCTTGTCTGTAGACATCCCCAAGTCATCTTTGCAACATGGCTCGACATGTTTTCACGTATTTCTTATCTAAAGTTGGACAGACAGACGGCCTCCAAGTTGCAGTTGTGTGTGTAAGCATAAACAACACCGCCCGCCCCCCAGAATCACGCTTCTGTCAAAAATGAGCACATCCCCTCCTATCATTTCCCGCCCCACAGTCTCAATACAACCAAAGCCCAAGTCACGCTCTGCACAGACAAACCAATTTTTCCGGCTGAAGAGCCAGACCTACTTTAAAAATGAAGACGCTCAGAACAAGACGCCGCATGGTCATGGACATCACACCGAGAAGGGTGACAACCACCACGGCACCTGATCAGGTTTCTTACAACATTGCAGAACTCTCTTCAGGTAAACGATGCAACTATTTATTAACTATATTTCTATAATCATTAGCAATATAATATTTGATAAAAGTATATTTGTACTGCAGATAGTGATGTGGATGAACCTACAAGCAACCATGATATGACTATGGTTGAAGTAGAGACCCTGACAACTGCAAACATGGAACAGGTTGACTCCTGTACAAATGTAGACCAGGATGGAACCCCTACAAATGTAGACGAGGACCAGGCAGGACCATCATACTCTTTATGGGTGGGCGGTACGGGAATCTTACCGACCCCTGTTGTATCCTCGTACAACACTGCTGAGCCGTCATATTCAGGGTGGGTTTGTCCCGTTTCACCGACTCCGCCGTTGACACCTCCGATGACCCCCACCTTGTCGGTAGAATCTTCACAAAAAGAGAAGGTACAACAGCCCAGTTGGTCCAACCAGGCTGAATCTCCACAAACCAAGGAGGTACGGCTATCTACTTGGTCCGACCAATAGTTCTCAAACAGTTCGCTTGAGCCCTCTAAGGTTCAGACCGTCAACGAACCAGGTCCCGGACCTGTACCTATTTCCGAGGATGATGTACAACATATGTCATGGGATGATCCTCCTAAGGGATGGGTTGATATGGATGTCGTAATAGTTGTTAAAGCGGCGATTGTTTACATGGTCAGACGCTTTTTGATAAAGTATCACAAAAAATGGGGTTGTTTGCATAGCTATAAATACCTAGGGCATAATTATTATCTAAGACTGCAATATGATCGCATCATGCCAATCCTTTGCGGTAAAAAGTTATTACCGTGTATTCACTACTTGTTGGATTTGTGTTCTGTAAAAACGGATAAAGAAACAGTCAAGCGAGTTGCAGAGATCTTCATGGTGGAGTTAGCACTCATCAAGAACTTACCGGACCGCCTTACATTGGATGAGAACATATGTCTTATGATATACCGTGATCAACTTGATGTTTTCGAAGAATATCTTATAGAAAATATTAACTTTGATTAAAAATGGGTAATGTGTTGAGAAAATTATCGATTTTTGGCTGTAGAAGCTACGGGTGGGCAGATATAATAAATAGAACAATTACATATAATCCCGATGACAAAGACCCTTTCATTGAAAAATTATTGTTTATGCAAAAAGTACGTGCCATGTCTTTGACGATTTTTCAGGAGCCTTGGGAATCGTTTGTGCAACATGTCATATCTTTGAGTCGCTCGGGTTCGTGTCAGGTTTAAAAGGTCCTGACGCCTTCATTAAACTGAATTAAATGCAGAGAACCAGAGGAATAACCAGGGAATGTTTTGTCTTTTCTCCATCGCGGATGGGAGAAGGAGACAGGAGGTGAAGTAGGCGTCTTGCCTGTTCAATCTCCCGCACTCTCTCTGACTTCTTTGACCATCCCTCTGGACTTTATTCAGAGGAAAACGAAACTTATGGAAAGTGAAACTTAAACAAGCGTGTGGGTGTGTCAGTTGTGCGCATGCGTGCTGAAGCAATAATGTGCGTGTCTGTGTGTGTGTGTGCAATTATTACTGATACAAATAGTGTATAAAAACATGATTAAAAATACACAAACTATTTACATACTCTCACATTTCCCCCCTGTTTGTCGGATTTAAATCATGTCCATACGGCTTTAAGATGAGTCATCAGGGAATAAAACATATAAAAATACATTTCAATGTGCCTAGTGAAAAATAACAAAACTGTCTCCACACAGAGCTTGTCTCTGGGGGACTCGATGGAGGCCCTTGCCTCGTTGTAGGAGGAGAACAGCCGTCCTTACCTCCCGGATCTTCGTGTGTGGTGAATGTGTGTGCATGTGTGGGGCTTGGGCGACAAGTCCATATTCTTTTTACGTTTCAGTGTCCAGTTCGAGTTTGTCATACTCAACATCAATCAGATTGTAGTGTTATTTTTGGGCAACAAACATGCAATTAATCATCATTTTTGTCATAAAAATAATGCAACAAAAACAGTCTACACATAACAAAAATGAAAACCATAATTATCCCTATATATTGTGTCTTTCAAATTCTTCATAGTGGTCATAACATCAATAATTGTTTCATTTTTATTAAAACTTTAAATGCAATTATGTTCTTCAATCAAGGCTAAAATTTCTTTATGTACGTCATTAATTTCCAAACCATATCTAATCTTTTTATTCTGTGGCTTCAACATTCGTATCTGTGGCTGGTGGTGTGGTTCTGATGTGCGTGTGGTCCGAGATTGTGACTCAGGTGAGCTCCTGTTCGAGGGATTCGCGTTGCTAGGCCTTTAGCTGGAAACCGGTGAAGCTTGTACTGCAACTGGTGGATCCAGCTGCCACGCCCCGCGACCTTTGCTGCGTCGGGGTCACTGCCATCATCTGGCGAGGGCCATCTCAGCATTCACTTTTCCTAACGAAGTCGTTTCAGCACCTTGAAGAAGAGTTGGTCTCCCACACGGACGTGATTTCTGTAAATCAGAACATTCTTGACCAGCATTTGTGTTTTTTGCATCTTTTTCGGTCAAACATGTTTTTCGTTGGTGGTTCTGATGAACCTGAGAGTCTATTGGGGATAGTGTCCTTCCTTCGGCTGGCATTGTCCTCATTGCTGTGATTGAAACACAGTCTGGCCATTGTCTCTTTTTTTTTTCTCTTTTCATTGTCTTGATAAGTCTGGCCTTAATAGTTCCATTAGTGCGTTCCACAAGTCCTGCAGACTGTATGCACAGTGACGCTTTGAGTCAGTTTTGTAACAACTGTCCCACTTGTTACAACATCATTCACAAAATGCATCATTTTCACTTCAAATCACTTCTTCGAAATTCCAAATGTCAGGATAATTTGATTACACAACACTTTTCCCAATCGTTTTTAGCATCAGCATGTGTTGATGGAAACAACTTAATCCATTTTGAAAACATATCAATCATAGCCAAACAATATTGCAACCCAAACAAATAACACTGTCCAAAAAAAATTTTTTTTTTGTTGAAAAGCCTGTATGTGGGAACAATTTCATATCATACCTCCTCCCTGTTGAGGCACGACGTCTGCTCGTGTCTCACTCAATGTTTGCACCTTTGTTCATTTAGTGGTGCCTTTTTCCCTGGCCTGAGATCAACTTGTCAAGTTGGTTTACTGTGTGTGTGCGTGTGGGTGGGTGTGTGCGTGCGTGTGTGTGTGTGTGTGCGTGTGGGTTAGAGGTCCAGCATAAGAGTTGAAAGCAAATTCAGATGTGAAAAGAATTTGCAGAGAAAGAAAGTAAGCTGAAGAGAAAAAGAAACAGAAAAGAAAGGATGAAAACAAAATAAGCAAGGGAAAGGAATGTGAAAAGACAGATAAACCAAAAAAGCGCTCACCTCAATGTGCTGCGTGTATAAGTGGCAGTGTACATTTGTGGCAGAGGCTGCACTGGCCCTATAGGGCTGCACATGCATAATTATGAGAGATATTAGTTGAATTAAAGGACTTATTATTGGCCAAAGATAAAGATGGATTGTGTTGCTGTTATTACTAACATGTTATTGTTGTTTGTAGTTGTTCAGTGTTGAGAACTGTGTGTGTCGTTTTGTGGGCCCGTGTATATGTCTGTGTGTCTGTCTGTGTGTCTAAATGTCAGGGAGAGTGATAAAAGTGGTTGGAATTATGCTAAAAGGATTGATGAAGTAGAGATAAAATGAAATCAAGGATTAGTAACCAACAAAAGGCTACTTATGAGTGACGAGATCTTATTGAGAAAAATAATTCCCAAATTTACAAAAGAAATTAATAAAGAAGATGATTTGAGGAGATAAATTCATTTAAATTTGAAATTAAATAAAATAACTTATATAACGGGATAGGCTTAAAAGAAAAGAGAGAAATAGCCTGATGTGCGTTTTCTGAAAAATAAAAAAATTGAACCCAGACGCCTAGGCTGGTTTAAAAAGATGAGTGAAGATAAGGAAGTTCATCGAAAAATAGGATCCTGATAAAATTCAGTATTTAGACGCATGGATAACTGAACATGGTTTTAATGGTCAGTTAAAAACACGAAAAATAGCCGCATTGCAGAAATCAATCCTAGCAAAGACAAAGAAAGACCCCAAAAAAGATGAAGAAAATGGCTTTGAGGAAACAGAATATTGGATGAGGGTAGCCTGGTGGAGAATGCGGGCATTTCAAACGCAGTTGAAGAATGCTTTACATGCAGGATCAAGAGAGGAAATTCATAAGTGGGTAAATAAACATTACATTTGCCTGCCAACAGGTACCCTGGAGGAGTATGTAAATCACGCCCTCCAATGCTGAGAAGATAGAAAATAAAAAGAAACATTGGTCTATAGACACTTTTTATCAAAATAAAGTACAGAAGGTCTTTTATCAAGGTGGAAGAGGCAGAGATATTGGCTTTAGAGGACAAAGACGAGGACGCCTTCCCACCGGAGATGATATTTGTTACAATTGTGACAGATCAGGACACTTTGCCAGAGACTGCCGTCAACCACACAGGAAGACCACACTAAAAGAAGGCCAGATAGCAAGAAATTGCCTTGAGAAGAAGCAGCCTTCAGCATGATTAGGATAGAAAGATTAAAGAACAGATGAGTTTTTAAATGAAGAGGTTCTCCTAAATTTACAAAAGATATTGGCTTTTGATTAAATGATTGAGCTGAAATAACCGTATTGGTAATGGGACACCAATTACCCTTTTTATGTGACACTGGTGCAGGTAGGATTGCTTATAATAAATCAATTCCAAATGATAGGGCAAGTGAGAAAGGGGCCATAGTCAGATTTGCAAGTGGAAAAATGGAACCTGTGTGGTTGAGGGACCCAGAAGGACACTGAGTTGGTTGCATGAATTGAAATTAGTTTTATTTTTACAGAATAATGAGAGCCCAAGTTGTGGGGATGTGATTAATTTACAGAAAAAGTTTAGTGATGAGACAATTTATACTTGCATGATTCAATAGACAAGATATATCATTTTGATGATGGTTTTTACTTAATTGTATACTTGCGTCTCCTTCAGAAAGGGAGAAGTAGGTGTTATGAAATTTTAACAATTGGATGAAGCTTTTGAAAGTGAACATGAGGAATTTTTGCAAAAACATAGGTGTTTCCTGATTTTTTAAATTTTGATTCGAGACATTGGTAGTTTTGAGTGGTTGTGGAAAAGCTACAGTGAATTTGGAAATTAGGAGCAGACTGTGGAGAGGCCCCTGTGAGGAGAAAGTCAGAGAGAGAGTTTAGTGATTGAAGAATGTGCCATTTGAACAAATGAATGAGGATAGGAATTAGATTCTGCTTTTTGGTGAATTGAAGAAATATTTTATATTCCATATTTCAATTGATGATGTTTGGATTAAGGAAAGAACAAGAAATGGAATGAAAAATGCAGAGCAGAAAATTAGAAACTACAGGTAACATTAATGTGTACTTGTCCACTTTGAGGTAGAACTGGTTAAAGTGAAATGGGTCACAAGATTAGGAAAAAGAAAAGGAAATAAAATAGAATTAACAAGTTCACTTTTGTGATAAGAAATGTATGATTAGGTGAAAAGGGAAAAAAGAGAATTACAGGCTTTTCAAATAAAACAACCTAATTTAAATTGGCCAACTTGTAAAATGGGAAAGAAAATTCTAAATTATGCGCAAAAGAGAAAATATGAAAAAAGAAAAAGGAAGCAGAGAGTCTGGTGATAAACATTACTTTTTCAGGACGAGTTGTGGTAGCAACGGAGGATCACGTGACGTAAAAAACAAACATATAAAAAGTGTGTGTAGAAGGAGTTCTACATCAACATGCGTTTTACTTATTAGGCCGTGATACACTGACACAATTGGACTTTAATATCAGAATTAATAAGCAAGGGCGAATTTAAACAAACGTCAAAACTTTAAAGGGGCGCATTGTCAGTGATTAAAAAAAAAAAAAAAGATATTGCCAGACCACTTTTATGTAAACACTTTCCTTGGGACTTTCATGGCCCTCATTAAATCCCTGATAAGGTTAAAGCTCAGTGCCTCTCAGGGCTGTAATTTATGTGTTAAGGGGGAGTCCAGCAGGCCTTGGGTGAGTTAAAAACAACAGCATCATAGCCATAAAATGGGTTGTGTATGTTGGAACTTGTGAAGATACACTGCAAGATTGTATTAACAAAGCATCTTAACGCACTACCAAATTATTATTATAAGCCATTTGGGTAAACAGTGACTGCAAAAAATGGCTTCATGGACTTGTGTTGCTGCAGAAACACAGGAAAGTGAATCCATTTGCATATTAGTCACAACAATTTGGATTTCGTGGCAGAGAACCACTTAAGAGTGTGATCAAGAGCTTTCACTGCTGTTTTAAGGAATGAAAAAATGACATTCCATCACACGACATTCACATTGCACGGCGATTTAATTGTAACAGGGACATTACATTAATAAGGTGCGATGCATTTAAGCCCAGCGTCATTCTTTTTCCACGCACCATTTAGAAGGCGCCACATGACTGTGGAGCCGTCCAAATTTTCACCAAACCCATGACTTGACTTTTTGACATTTTTTCCTCCCGACTGGAGGATGGCCGAGTGGTCTAAGGCGCCGCGTTCAGGACCCAGTCTCCCCAGGAGGCCTGGGTTCGAATCTCGAATTTCCCCATTGTTGGACTAATAAAGGCAATATTATTAAGATTGGTGAGACACAGACCAGGTGCGCTTTCAGACTGATAAGAAGTAGAAGCGTTTGAGAACCAAGGTCACAAAACAGATAACTTGTAAAAGAGAAATTGTTAGGATAAGCAGGAAGAGCGTAGGCGGTTGTGAGTTAATTAAAATTTGGGATTTTCCCATCCTGTATGAGCTGTATGGATACAATGTGGACTGACAGTCAAGATAAATGTTTATGTGTTCTGTCGACATTGGGCAAACGGCGCTATAAAAATCACAAAAGATGAAAAAATTGTGCATAAAGCACGTCTAAATAAGTATTTGTAAATGCAAAATTTTCTTAACAGAAAATGACACGATTCCGATTGAATAAAGGCTGGAGCCAAGCCATAACCCCAAGGTCAACATAGCACAAGAGTGTTAATGAACACACACACACACACACACACCCCCACACACCCCCGCACGCTCTTTCTCACTGACTCAACTCCCACTTTTTTTTTTCTTCTCCTTTGTCTTCACCCACACACACAGCTGCTGCAGCGCAAACTTCACGCATACACCTCTCAGTCAAAATGAGCAGTCTGCTTGCCAAAGAAATTCAAATAAAAATAATAAAAACCACCAAAAATAATACCTTATTATTCCCTAAATTTCAAAGTGAAATTGTGAGTAGACCTCTAAGTCGTCGATAATTTCTATTTATCGACACCGAGGAACTGTGAGGACCGCTTCCCAGCCGGGGCTGGAAAGCGGTGTTGGTGGATTCTTGAATAGCGGACAAGGGAAAATGAGTTGGTAACAAAGTTTATTGTGACCGACAGTAGGCATTGAACAGGCGACAGGCACAATGGGGGGCTACCGGGGAAAATAGAGGATCTATATTTACTGACGTCGGTAGACGCGAACGAAAAACGCTGTGGGGGAAAGATCTTCCCCCAGGGGAACAAAAACGACTCACAAAAGGAGCTTGCAACGCAAGAAAACCGAAAACGAAAATGTCCTTCCTCAAAAGGGTAAGGTTAAGTCCAAACATCGAAAACGGAAAGCGAGCCGAAACGTAGCTGTAGAACAAACAAGCAAACAAGCAATCACGACAAACAAACGGAACAAGGTTGGCAAAACTATAGCAATGGCGAGAGCAAGTTGGGTCAGCAATAATCCGACACGCGGAAGTGCGTGTCGGAGGCTTATGTAGTCAGTAATCACGGGGTGATGAGTTACAGCTGAGCGTCTCGTGAGCTCGTCCCGCTCGTGGCCGCGTCTCCGGGCAACGCGCCGTCGACCACGCCCACACTGCTGCAACAAGAAGCACGGATCGTGACAGGAACTTTTAATAGTCTCTACCGTGATGTCGGTTTGAACGAGTTACGACCTAATTTCTTCTTTTTGTAACTCCCTAAACAACACGATCGTGGTTTACACGTACCGCAGGACGTTCTTTTATACTACCGTGCTCTCCGTAGGGGAGATCCAGCCTCCCGAGAAGTCCAGCTTCCCTTCAGCGCAATGAGTTATGGCCTAATTATTTTTCTATAACTCCTTAGACGAGCACGATCCAGTTTCTTTTCTTTTCGACCGAACTACTGCAAAACGGCCGGCGCGCGCTGTCTTACTCACATAAATCACCCCTTACGAATTGTGTTAATATTTTAAATTTTAAAATGGTGGCACAAAATAATTTGAAAAACAATACCTGGCTTCCTCTGGATCCGCCTGGTCCGACAGGGAACCGACATCCGGGCAGACGGCCGCAGCCGGAGCTCAGAGGCCCGCTTTCAAATGGTGAAGCACTGACGTCAGATTCGTTGGCCCCCGAAATATCCAGCGACGATCGTCCGTCCGGGTGTGGCTCCCGGGTGACCGGCACCAATAAATGTCAGGTTTAAAAGGTCCTGACGCCTTCATTAGACTGAATTAAATGCAGAGAACCAGAGGAATAACCAGGGAATGTTTTGTCTTTTCTCCATCGCGGATGGGAGAAGGAGAAAGGAGGTGAAGTAGGCGTCTTGCCTGTTCAATCTCCCGCACTCTCTCTGACTTCTTCGACCATCCCTCTGGACTTTATTCAGAGGAAAACGAAACTTATGGAAAGTGAAACTTAAACAAGCGTGTGGGTGTGTCAGTTGTGCGCATGTGTGCTGAAGCAATAATGTGCGTGTCTGTGTGTGTGTGTGTGTGCAATTATTACTGATACAAATAGTGTATAAAAACATGATTAAAAATACACAAACTATTTACATACTCTCACAGTTCGATCGACAC
Source organism: Idiotropiscis lumnitzeri (assembly GCF_059441095.1). NCBI lineage: Eukaryota > Metazoa > Chordata > Actinopteri > Syngnathiformes > Syngnathidae > Idiotropiscis > Idiotropiscis lumnitzeri. The sequence goes on along the minus strand of NC_142408.1, from coordinate 15,886,085 downwards.
GTTTGAAAATATTTTGGAAAATGTGGAAAATTAGATAAGTGTAGGACATGTACTTACCATACTCACGCTGTTTAACGATGTGATAAGATACCGTCTTCGTCATCAACACCCTGTGGATCTCACACATGAATTGAAGATGTTTGAAGATCTGTTAGAATCCAATGTTAATCCATCTGTTTTAACCCTGACCTACAGACTTTTTACGACTTAGAGAATCCTTATCATGTGTAACCATACTTAACCTTGTCATATTTTTGATTTTTCTTTCAATAAAAATGGATGTTTTAAAAAAGATGCTTTTGCGTCTGTGTGTTTAGATAAATAACAATGTGACGTTTGTAACTAAATCATAAATCGTCATGAGCGTTAAGCGTTGGTTGAAAAAATTGTACTACGATCCCATTCAACCAGCCAGTTTTGGAGGTGTAGATCGCCTTCATTTAGCTGCGAGGGAGAAAATGGGTCAAAAAGTGACGTGTCATAAAGTCAAGGATTTTTTTATCATCGCAAGATGCATACACCTACGAAAATAGGAGCACAGAAAAGTTTAAAGGGAAGTCTCTGCTTTGAAGCTTGCCCCACAGAGTAAGAAAATTGCACTTGGTAGCAAATAAGTTACCGCAAAAGCCGGCCTGCCAGGATGAAATAGTTAAAGACAGAGAGTTTCCAGAGTTAACAAGGATCATTAAGCGTTCACTGTATCGCGTACCATCGCTATTTAGAATTTATTGTCATTGAAAGTAAAGACGGCTGCCACCAGCACAAACTGCCCCAAAACCTTAAAATAATATCGAAGAGAAAAAAAAATCTGCCAATATGCAAATCCACTTGTGCCGGACTACGAGTCCATCATAAAACAGAAGCATTATTCGGTAAATGAATTAAGGTTGAATGATTTAGAAAAATAACATAAATTATGCTGCTTTATATTTTGATGTAAAATCATAAGAGCTCCTTTCAGAGCGCATTCTCGCATTTAGTAATAAGGATTGTGTACATTATTTAAGAAATGAGACATTAAGTGATAAAGACTGCGTAAACATCATTTAAGAAATAAATAATAAAAGCCTCGTTCTTCTGAACTGTCAGTAAAACACCGGACTTAATAGCTCCCGGGTGGTGCTTTATGTTTAGTGGAAAACACCAAAATTTGTTTAATACCATTTATGCTTGCATCCTCTTACGCTGATATATTGTGTTTTCAGTAAGTCGATGTCTGATAAACAGAATGGAATGGTGTTTCTCTACTTCTTTGAAAAGGTAAATATTCTACAAATCCGATAATAAGAAATGTTGCAATTTTAGTAGTGTTAGCAAAGTCAAAGCAAAGTTTTGCTGCAGATATGACTTGACATCTTTTTCTTCCTTCATTTTCTTTTATTTTTTTTTAAATTTGACTTGATTTATTATCCTGAAAAAATACTGACAGTTCAGAAGAACGAGGCTTTTATTATTTATTTCTTAAATGATGTTTACGCAGTCTTTATCACTTAATGTCTCATTTCTTAAATAATGTACACAATCCTTATTACTAAATGCGAGAATGCGCTCTGAAAGGAGCTCTTATGATTTTACATCAAAATATAAAGCAGCATAATTTGTTATTTTTCTAAATCATTCAACCTTAATTCATTTACCGAATAATGCTTCTGTTTTCTGATGGACTCGTAGTCCGGCACTAGTGGATTTGCATATTGGCAGATTTTTTTTCTATTTCTCTTCGATATTATTTTAAGGTTTTGGGGCAGTTTGTGCTGGTGGCAGCCGTCTTTACTTTTGACCACCTGCGGGGTCAATGACAATAAATTTTAAATAGCGATGGTACGCGATACAGTGAACGCTTAATGATCCTTGTTAACTCTGGAAACTCTCTATTTTTAACTATTTCATCCTGGCTGGCCGACTTTTGCGGTAACTTATTTGCTACCAAGTGCAATTTTCTTACTCTGTGGGGCAAGCTTCAAAGCAGAGACTTCCCTTTAAACTTTTCTGTGCTCCTATTTTCATAGGTGTATGCATCTTGGGATGATAAAAAATCCTTGACTTTATGACACGTCACTTTTTGACCCATTTTCTCCCTCGCAGCTAAATGAAGGCGATCTACACCTCCAAAACTGGCTGGTTGAATGGGATCATAGTACAATTTTTTCAACCAACGCTTAACGCTCATGACGGTTTATGATTTAGTTGCAAACGTCACATTGTTATTTATCTAAACACACAGACGCAAAAGCATCTTTTTTAAAACATCCATTTTTATTGAAAGAAAAATCAAAAATATGACAAGGTTAAGTATGGTTACACATGATAAGGATTCTCTAAGTCGTAAAAAGTCTATAGGTCAGGGTTAAAACAGATGGATTAACATTTGATTCTAACAGATCTTCAAACATCTTCAATTCATGCGCGAGATCCACAGGTTGTTGATGACGGAGACGGTATCTTATCACATCGTTAAACAGCGTGAGTATGGTAAGTACATGTCCTACACTTATCTCATTTTCCCAATTTTCCAAAATATTTTCAAACGTGTCGATCGAACCCGAGCGACTCAAAGATATGACATGTTGCACAAACGATTCCCAAGGCTCCTGAAAAATCGTCAAAGACATGGCACGTACTTTTTGCATAAATAATAACAATTTTTCAATGAAAGGGTCTTTGTCATCGGGATTATATGTAATTGTTCTATTTATTATATCTGCCCATCCGTAGCTTCTATAGCCAAAAATCGATAATTTTCTCAACACATTACCCATTTTTAATCAAAGTTAATATTTTCTATAAGATATTCTTCAAAAACATCAAGTTGATCACGGTATATCATAAGACATATGTTCTCATCCAATGTAAGGCGGTCCGGTAAGTTTTTTACGAGTGCTAACTCCACCATTAAGATCTCTGCAACTCGCTTGACTGTTTCTTTATCCGTTTTTACAGAACACAAATCCAACAAGTAGTGAATAAAAACCCTTTACCGCAAAGGATTGGCATGATGCGATCATATTGCAGTCTTAGATAATAATTATGCCCTAGGTATTTATAGCTCTGCAAACAACCCCGTTTTTTGTGATACTTTATCAAAAAGCGTCTGACCATGTAAACAATCGCCGCTTTAACAACTATTACGACATCCATATCAACCCATCCCTTAGGAGGATCATCCCATGACATATGTTGTACATCATCCTCGGAAATAGGTACAGGTCCGGGACCTGGTTCGTTGACGGTCTGAACCTTAGAGGGCTCAAGCGAACTGTTTGAGAACTATTGGTCGGACCAAGTAGATAGCCGTACCTCCTTGGTTTGTGGAGATTCAGCCTGGTCGGACCAACTGGGCTGTTGTACCTTCTCTTTTTGTGAAGATTCTACCGACAAGGTGGGGGTCATCGGAGGTGTCGACGGCGGAGTCGGTGAAACGGGACAAACCCACCCTGAATATGACGGCTCAGCAGTGTTGTACGAGGATACAACAGGGGTCGGTAAGATTCCCGTACCGCCCACCCATAAAGAGTATGATGGTCCTGCCTGGTCCTTGTCTACATTTGTAGGGGTTCCATCCTGGTCTACATTTGTACAGGCGTCAACCTGTTCCATGTTTGCAGTTGTCAGGGTCTCTACTTCAACCATAGTCATATCATGGTTGCTTGTAGGTTCATCCACATCACTATCTGCAGTACAAATATACTTTTATTAAATATTATATAGCTAATGATTATAGAAATATAGTTAATAAATAGTTGCATCGTTTACCTGAAGAGAGTTCTGCAATGTTGTTAGAAACCTGATCAGGTGCCGTGGTGGTTGTCACCCTTCTCGGTGTGATGTCCATGACCATGCGGTCTCTTGTTCTGAGCGTCTTCATTTTTAGAGTAGGTCTGGCTCTTCAGCCGGAAAAATTGTTTTGTCTGTGCAGAGCGTGACTTGGGCTTTGGTTGTATTGAGACTGTGGGGCGGGAAATGATAGGAGGGGATGTGCTTATTTTTGACAGAAGCGTGATTCTGGGGGGCGGGCGGTGTTGTTTATGCTTACACACACAACTGCAACTTGGAGGCCGTCTGTCTGTCCAACTATAGATAAGAAATACGTGAAAACATGTCGAGCCATGTTGCAAAGATGACTTGGGGATGTCTACAGACAAGATGATGTTCCTCCTTGAAAGGTAAAATAATTGGTAAAACAATACCTTAATAATGTCTTAGCTTAGCTGCTATTTCTTCACCTAAACGCATGTTGTTTCTTTACCCAACTACATACTATTTCTTAGCTGTACGCTGTTTCTTAGCTGCATGCTATTTATTTTATATATAATATACTATAATATATATATATATATATATAAATATATATATTATAATAATATATTATAATTATAATATTCTAATATCTAATATTTCTTTGCTTAGCTGTATGAACTACAAACATGGGGGTTGCCTAGCTGCATGCTATTTTCTTAACCTAGCTGTATTCTATTTCTTAACCTAGCTGTATTCTATTTCTTAACCTGGCTGTATGCTATTTTCTCAGGGTATGGACTACAAAAAAGGACTACAAACATGGGGGCTGCCGGAAGTAGGAAGGATGTGACGTACAGGGAAATAGGAGGGTGCTAGGGGCGGGAGGGGTGGAGACATCACCCTTCGTTTTTCTCGCCCGGGGCGGGATAAATGACGGCATTTGACTGTCTAAATGTAGGCAGCCGCAACAAATACATGTCCAGACTTGTGTCGGTGCAAACATGTCTAGGCATGTTTGCGAAAAGGAAAGGGGGTCGACAGGATGTCCAGACTTGCCTGCCACTCACTATCTTTTTAAACACCTTAAGGCTCTTATCAGATGTAGGATGTGACAGGCTTGGGGGTGTCTATGCAAGTCGCTGGGACTTGCACAGACAACGCCCCAAGCATGCACATTGCCATGTTTCGACTTGTCGCTGGGAACATGTCTAGGCATGTTTGCAAAAAGAAAACGGGGGCTTTTATCAACCGAATAAATATATACCTGGTCAACACCTTATTGAAAGGTAAAAACAACACCAACCCCTTTCAACTCATATTATTTCACTTATTTAATTAGGTTTTATATATCTCAATTAGTTAATTAAAGATAAAGATAAAGATGTCCTTTATTAGTCCCACAATGGGGAAATTTGAGGTCAGCAGCAAAGATATAGATCACACAGAGTCTGCGCCGAAATGTAGCCGTTAATGTATAACATTAGCAGCAGACATTCATAAAAAGCATGCAAATATACACAGTATAAACGTATCTAAGTGTAAGGAAAATGCATAATGTATAAATGTAAAATGTATAATGCACGTCCATTATACAGAGGGGGAAACGCTGTAATGATAAAAACTACTGAATGATTGAAAATACTGCAATGATAAAAATATTGCAATGATAAAAGTACTGTAATGGTAAGAGTACTGAAATTATAGAAATGTACTGCATGATAGAAAATACTGCAATGATAAAAGTACTATAATGGTAAAAAGTACTGCAATGATAAAATATACTGCAATGTTAAAAGTACTGTAATAGTAAAAGTACTGCAACCATAGAAAAATACTGCAATGATGAAAGTACTGTAATAGTAAAAGTACCGCAATGATGAGAAATACTGCAATGATAAAAGTACTGCAATGATAAAAGTACTGTAATAGTGAACGTCCTGCAATGGTAGAAATACTGCAGTGATAGAAGTACTGTTATAAGAATACTGTAATGGTAAACAAAATACATCATTGGTCAATATTTAAGTACACCATTGGCTGAAAGTACAGTCGTAGTGTATATTGCATCCTAGGACTGCACAATTGCACTAATGCCTGTTAGGGCCGCTTTCCAGCCAAGGTGGATTCGTAAAGCGCTGAGAAGGGAAAATAGGTTGAGCAAGGATTTATTGTGACCGTTCAACAACAATCAGCAATCTCTATGGGGAATAGAATGTTTATCAATTTCGTATAAGAATATGGATATCTATAATTACTGTCGACGGAGTGACGATAACGAAAAACGCTGGAGGAACAAACTCACACCAGGAAATCAAAACGGGTAACAGAAAGCGCTTGCAATGCAAGGAGACCGAAAACGACAATTGCTTACCACCAAAGGATAAGATGAGTCCAAACACGATGACCGAGAACGAAAAGCGAGCCGAGGAATAGCTGAGTAAGAAATAACAAAAGAATACACAATACACTAGACACGGAATAATCGAGGCAAAAACTATGGCAAAGATCATGAGCGAGAGCAACGTGGGATAATAATCCGACACGGATAGGTCCGTGTCGGTGGCTTAAGTAGCCCGTAATCAAAAGTCTTAATGCACGACAGCTGCGTGGATCGTGCATGCGTCTCTCCCGGCCGGGTGATGCACGACCTGGAACGAGCGCCGCAGGAACACGCCCACTCCGCTGCAACGACAACACACGGATCGTGACAGTACCCCCACCTCAATGGACGCCCCTTGGCGGACCACCTGGCTTTGACGGGTGAGCGTTGTGGTAGTCGCGGAGTAGAGATGGATCCATGATCCAGGAGCGGGGGACCCACTGACGTTCCTCCGGACTATAGCCCTCCCAGTCAACCAGGTACTGGACTCCCCTTCCCCTGCGCCTGGAGTCCAAGATCTCCCGCACCGTGTACACCGGGTCGCCGTCAATGATCCTCGGAGGTGGTGGCGGGGCGGTAGGCGGAACCAGAGGGCAGGTAGGAGCCGGCTTAATGAGCGAGACGTGGAAGACAGGATGAATCCTCATGGTGGGAGGCAGCTTTAGTCGGACGGAGACGGGGTTGATAATGCCCTCGACCTCAAACGGCCCCACGAAACGTGGCCCTAGCTTGCGGGACGACCCCGCCAGGTTGAGGTTGCGGGTCGACAGCCATACCTTGTCCCCGACCTTGTACACCGGAGCCGGACGCCGGCGACGATCCGCGATGCGCTGGTTGCGCTGCGCCGTGCGTGACAGAGCAGCCCGAGCCTCCTTCCAGGCCTGGTGAGCTCGCTTTAGGTGATGCTGCACCGATGGGACCTCTTCTGCGCCAGCCTGAGTCGGGAACAGCGGAGGTTGGTACCCGTAGGCCGTCATGAACGGGGACCGACCCGTAGCCGACGAGAGCAAGGTGTTGTGGGCGTATTCGACCCAAGGCAGGTGATCGGCCCAGGATGACGGCTGACCCAGACAGACACACCGGAGCGCCGCTTCGAGGTCCTGGTTAGCCCGCTCAGACTGGCCATTAGACTGTGGGTGGTACCCCGAGGAAAGGCTTGGTGTCGCCCCCAGGGACTGGCAGAAACGCTTCCACACGCGGGAGATGAACTGCGGGCCCCGATCGGACACCAAGTCGTCCGGAATGCCGTGCAGTCGGACCACATGCTGGACCAGGAGGTGAGCCGTTTCCAAGGCTGTCGGAAGCTTGGGTAGGGCGACAAAATGCGCGGCCTTCGAAAACCGGTCCACTATGGTGAGGATGACTGTGTGTCCACGTGAAACGGGCAGGCCAGTGACAAAATCCAAAGCGATGTGGACCAGGGGCGTGCCGGGACGGGTAGCGGCCGGAGAAGACCCGCTGGGGGCTGGTGCGATGACTTGCTGGCGGCGCAGGCGGGACAAGCCTGAATGTATGCGGACACGTCGGTCTTGAGCGATGGCCACCAGAACCGTTGTCCGATCAGACCCAAGGAGCGACGTATGCCCGGATGACAGGCCAGCTTGGAGGCATGTCCCCATTGGATCACCTCTGCGCGGTGCTGCGTCGGCACGAATAGCCGGCCTGGGGGACAACCCGCTGGAGCTCCGTTCTTCTCCTGGGCCTCCCGGATCTGCTGCTCCACTTTCCACTGCAGACCTCCCACCAACCGATGACTGGGCACCACGCTCGCCGGTCCTTCCTCTTCTTCCCAGGAGTCGTGGATGCGCGATAAGGCGTCGGGCTTTGTGTTGCGGGCACCTGGGCGATACGTCAGGGTGTAGTTGAATCGGCTGAGGATAAGAGCCCATCGCGCCAACCGGGGATTGAGTCTCTTCATAAATCGTATGTACGACAGGTTCTTGTGGTCCGTGTAAATGATGAAGGGTTCCTCGGTGCCCTCCAGCCAGTGCCGCCACTCCTGCAGCGCCAGAACCACAGCCAAGAGTTCCCGGTTTCCCACGTCGTAATTCGCTTCAGCGGGGGAGAGGCGACGGGAGAAAAAGGCGCAGGGGTGGAGTCGCTGGTCGACCGGAGATCTCTGGGATAGGACAGCCCCCACTCCTGAATCAGAGGCATCCACCTCTACAATGAAAGGGAGATCACTATTAGGGTGGTGCAACACAGGCGCGTTAGTGAATGCTTTCTTTAGGCTTGAGAATGCCGCCTCGGCCTTACTGTCCCACGAGAACCGGGTCTTAGTGGAGGTGAGGCGAGTGAGGGGCAACGCCTGCCGACTATAATCTTTAATAAATCGTCGGTAGAAGTTGGCGAATCCTAGGAACCGCTGCAGTTGTTTCCGCGTAGTCGGTACCGCCCATTCTACGACTGCCGGGTCTTGGCCGGGTCGGCCTTGAGTTGCCCGTTTTCCACTATGAAACCCAGAAAGGGAACTGACGTCTTATGGAATTCGCATTTTTCCGCTTTTACATACAGCTTATATTTTCCAGGAGTCGTTGCAAAACTGAGCGAACGTGCTGATGATGCTCTCTTACGGCGCGGGAGAAAATGAGTATGTTGTCTAAATAAACAAAGCAGCACACGTTAAGCATGTCTCTGAGAACGTCATGAATGAGCGCCTGAAAAACTACAGGCGCGTTCGACAAACCGAAAGGCATGACCAAGTATTCGAAGTGCCCAAAAGGGGTTTTAAACGCGGTCTTCCATTCGTCGCCCTCACTAATGCGGACCAAGTGATATGCACTACGAAGGTCCAGTTTGGAGAAGATAGTCGCGGATTGCAGAGGGGCAAACGCCGAGTCTAGCAAGGGCAATGGGTATCGGTTCTTTACGGTGATCGCGTTTAACTCCTTGTAGTCCACGCATGGACGGAGAGTCTTATCTTTCTTTTCGACAAAAAATAGTCCGGCTCCAACCGGAGAGGTAGATGGTCTGATCAACCCCGCGGCCAAAGACTCGGTTATGTATTCCTTCATGGCCGCTTGTTCTGGTTGCGAGACCTTGTATAGTCGCACTGACGGTAGGACCGGATAAGGCAGTAAATCTATCGCGCAATCGTAAGGGCGGTGTGGCGGTAAGGATTTGGCGCTTTCTTTACTGAACACGGCGCGGAGGTCATGGTAAATGTGAGGCACGTTATCGAGGTTGACCTCCGTTACCGGGGCTGCCCTGACCTGCAAGCCCTCTTCGGCGGATCGTAGGCAGTGCGCGTAGCAAAAGGGACTCCAATTCTGTATGGAGAGGCGACCCCAGTCGATGACCGGGTTGTGCGCTTTTAACCACGGAATTCCGAGAACGACCGGAGCTGCCCTATAACAAAAAACGAGCGCTTCTCTATGTGGTTTCCTGACAGTTTTAAGGTAAGAGGTTCGGTTAATCGTCGGATGTCTGCCAAGAGGCGCCCGTCGAGGTCACACAGTTTCTCGGACCTATCGAGCTCGGTAACCGTGCAGCCGAGTCGAGAAACTAAGCCCGCATCTATGAAGCAATCGTCTGCCCCTGAGTCGATCAACGCGCGAATCTTGATACTGGTGTTTAGTCCTATGAGTTCCCCCTCCACCTCTAGTCTTAGTAGGTTCCCGGAGCTGTCCTGTTCCTCCGCCGCGAGGGCGGGCTGCTTCTCTCTGGAGCTGGTGGCCGCGGAAAGGTTGACCACGGACTCACAATGTTCCGGGCGACGAGGAGGCGATTCTCGGCGGGCGGACATCTCCGGGAAAACCGCTACTCGATGACCCTGGAGACCACAGTAGAAGAACGCTCCCGCACTGCGCCGACGCTGTCTCTCGCGGGAGCCCAAGCGGCTAGGCCCCGGCTGCATGGACCCGTCGGCGGGTGGATGTTCGGGAACCCAGAAACGTGGTGACCCTGTGCGGCGCTGCTCCCACCCTCGCTCTCGGCGACGCTGTAGCTGGCGGGAATCCAGGCGGCTTGCCCCCAGCTGCATGTGCTCAACGGCGGGAGGAGACTCTGGAAACCGGAAACTCAGTGGCTCGGTACTGCGCTGCTCCATCCCTCGCTCTCGGCGACGCTCTCGCAGACGGTTGTCGAGACGAATGGCCAGGGTGATGAGCTCCTCCAGCGTCTCGGCGTCGTCTCGAACCGCCAGCTCGTCCTTTAGGGCAGGGTTCAGACCTCTCCGGAACACGGACCGCAGGGCGCAGTCGTCAAACCCACTTTCGGCGGCTCGGATGCGGAAGGCGATGGAGTAGTCAGCTACCGATCGGGGACCCTGGGTGCAGTCCAATAGCTCTGCTCCGGCCTCTTTTCCCAGAATAGGGTGGTGGAACACCCTCTGGAACTCCGCTAGGAACGTGGGGAACAAGGAGCGGATCTCCGGGCGTGCGTTGCTCACCGCCATGGCCCATGCACTCGCTTGACCAGTCAGGAGGCTCATCATAAACGCTACCTTAGAACTCTCGTGCGCAAAGTCAGGGGCTGCTGATCAAAGATCAGCCTACAATGGTGGATGAATGGACCGCAAAGGCCGGGTTCTCCGCCGTAGCGGTTGGGATGAGCCAAGCTAGGCTCCTTGAACGGGTAGACCGGAAACTGTGTTCCGGGAGGGAAAACGACCGGGTTGGGAACCGGAGTGACGGGGGGTACTGGGGAGCTCAAATGAGCATCTAAGCTCGTCAGTTTCCGTGCCAGTTGGCCGACCACGTCGCGCCGGGTGGCGAGCTCGGTTGCCTGTTGGCCTACTAGGCGTCCTTGACTGGTCAGAGCGTGGATTATTTTCTCGTTGTCAGCGGAATCCATGGTCGGGGAAGGTGGATTCGTAAAGCGCTGACAAGGGAAAATAGGTTGAGCAAGGATTTATTGTGACCGTTCAACAACAATCAGCAATCTCTATGGGGAATAGAATGTTTATCAATTTCGTATAAGAATATGGATATCTATAATTACTGTCGGAGTGACGATAACAAAAAACGCTGGAGGAACAAACTCACACCAGGAAATCAAAACGGGTAACAGAAAGCGCTTGCAATGCAAGGAGACCGAAAACGACAATTGCTTACCACCAAAGGATAAGATGAGTCCAAACACGACGACCGAGAACGAAAAGCGAGCCGAGGAATAGCTGAGTAAGAAATAACAAAAGAATACACAATACACTAGACACGGAATAATCAATAGGTCCGTGTCGGTGGCTTAAGTAGCCCGTAATCAAAAGTCTTAATGCACGACAGCTGCGTGGATCGTGCACGCGTCTCTCCCGGCCGGGTGACGCACGACCTGGAACGAGCGCCGCAGGAACACGCCCTCTCCGCTGCAACGACAACACATGGATCGTGACAATGCCCTCCCATTTGTAGGCCTGACCCAATGTTCTTGTTAAAAAGTCTGACAGCAGTCGGCAGGAAGGAGCGCGAAATCTCTCTTTGGTACAGCGAGGGTGTAACAGTCTATCACTGAAGGAGCTGTGGAGTGTTCTCAGAATGTCATTGAGTGGGTGGGCTGGGTTGTCCAGCATTGATGACAGTTTTGCCGTCATTCTCCTGCCCCCCACTGAGTCCACAGAGTCCAGGGAGCAGCCCAGGACAGAGGTGGCCCTTCTCACGAGTTTGTCCAGTCTCTTTTTGTCCCGGCCCGAGATGCCTCCTGCCCAGGAGACCACTCCATAGAAGATGACTGATGAAACCACCGAGTCATAGAAGTTCCTGAGGAGTGTTCCCCGAACGCCAAAGGACCTCAGCCTCCTGAGTAGGAAGAGTCTGCTCTGACCCTTCCTATAGAGAGCGTCTGTGTTGTCGCTCCAGTCCAGTTTATTGTTCAGATGAACACCCAGGTACTTGTAAGTTGAGACCCTCTCAACGTCTGTTCCCTGGATATTCACTGGTGCAGGTGGAGAGTGCCGACGCTTGCGGAAATCCACCACCAGCTCTTTGGATTTCCCAGCGTTGATTTGGAGGCGATTCTGCTGAAACCAGTCCACGAACCCCTGCGTAACCCCTCTGTACTCCCGATCGTCACCGTCAGTGATGAGGCCGACAATCGCAGAGTCATCAGAGAACTTCTGCAGGTGAGAGGTTGTGGAATTGTATTTGTAGTCCGCGTTGTAGAGGGTGAACAGGAAGGGAGCCAGAACAGTTCCCTGCGGCGCTCCCGTGCTGCAGAGGAGCACGTCAGACACACAGTCCTGTGTCCTCAGTACTGTGGCCGGTTTGTGAGGTAGTTGTGGATCCATGTGATGAGGTGGTGGGCCACTCCCGCCTGCTCCAGCTTCTCTCCCAATAAGGCGGGCTGGATGGTGTTGAAAGCACTCGAGAAATCAAAAAACATGATCCTCACCGTGCCCCCCGCCTTCTCCAGGTGGGAGAGTGAAGTGTGGAGCAGGTAGATGATGGCATCATCCACACTGATGCCAGGCTGGTATGTGAACTGGAGTGGGTCCATTGAGGAGCTGACCAGTCGGCGCAGATGGACGAGGACCAGTCTCTCCAGGGTCTTCATCAGATGAGACGTCAGCGCCACTGGTCTGAAGTTGTTAAGCTCCTTCGGATGGGGTGTCTTTGGAACCGGAACCAGGCAGGATGTTTTCCACAGTTGGGGGACTCTGTCCAGCTTCAGACTCGGGTTGAACATGTGCTGGACGATTCCACACAGCTGGTCTGCGCAGGATTTGAGGAGCTGGGAGCTCATCCCATCTGAGCCTGCTGCCTTCCTCGCCTTCATCTTCCTCAGCTGGTTCTTCACCTGAGATGTTGTGAGGAACAAGGCTGAGCAGGAGGAAGTGGTGGTTGTCTGATGAGGCTGGGAACTGGAGTCTGTGGAGAGAGAGATGGGAGAGAGAGGGCGAGAGAGGGTCTCGTTCGCAGTGGCAGGAGGGGTTGGTGGGGGCTGCAGCAGGGGAGCCTGAGCGGGGTCAGGCCTTTGATCAAACCTATTGAAAAATAGGTTCAACTCATTTGCCCACTGAAGCCCCCCCCCCTTCTGGGTCTTACCTGGTTGTCCGTGGCCTGAGATGGTCTTCAGGCCCCTCCAGACATTCCTGGCATTGTTCTGCTGCAGTTGTTCCTCCATCCGCATCCTGTAGGACTTTTTCCCCTCTCGGATGCTCCTTCTCAGCTGACGCTGCACTCTCTTCAGCTCGTCCTTGTCGCCTGACACAAAGGCCCTCTTTTTCTCCTTCAGGAGAGCTTTAATGTCCGGTGTGATCCAGGGTTTGTTGTTGGAGAAACATCTTACAGTCCTGGTGGGAATGGTATTCTCCATGCAGAAGTTAATATAGTCTGTAATTGTGTCTGTTAGACCATTAATGTCCTCACCGTGAGCTTCGCTGAATACCTCCCACACAGTTGTGTTGAAACAGTCCTTTAAGGCCTCCTCGGCTTCTCCGGACCATCGCTGAACTGTGCGTGTCACAGCTGGCTGCCTGCGGACCAGAGGTTTTTACACAGGCAGGAGAGCAACCAAGTTGTGGTCAGCTTTGCCCAGCGGGGGGAGGGGCAGTGATGTGTACGCCTCCTTGGTGTTGGCATAGAAAAGGTCCACTATGTCTCTGGTGTGGCAGGTTACATATTGTGTGAATGAAGGCAGAGAGGAGGAAGGAGAAGCATGATTGAAGTCACCAGAGATAAGGAGCAGGGCATTTGGGTGCTGTGTTTGTAGCCTGCTCACAGCTGCAGTCAGTACGTCACAGGCTGTCTCACTGTTAGCTGAGGGTGGCACGTACGGTAAATGATATATATCTCACTTATTTAATTAGCTGCTTTATATACCACTATACTTCAAATATTAAAATATTGATGACATAAGTACAGTTAGGGAGGGGGCTTGGGGACACATGTACATGGGGAACACATCATTTTTTTTGACAGAAACAGTATTCTACAGGGTGGGATTAACACAGCAAGGAGGAGGGGAACACATCATTTTTTGACAGGAACGGTATTCTGTAGGCGGGGACATTTTTGACAGAAACGGTATTCTGTAGGCGGGGCTATGACGTCATGAAAAAGTAAAAAACGTTCAAGTGATGGGGAAGTTGTGAAGGAGTGCTTAAATGTGGTTGCACAAACATTATTTAAAGGAAAACACAAAGCCCAGATGTGTGAAATAATCTACCAAATCCCAATGGCCCTGACTTTGTTCCAACACAGATTTAAGTCACTGCCAGGGCAGTCACAAACTCATTTTTCTCATTAAGAGAAGTTAAAAAAATATTCAAAAGAAAAAGCTCATTTTTAATTTGTTTTTCATGAGGACAGCCATTTTTATTGATTGTGAACTGAACATGTTGACCTGGTTTACTTGGAAAATTAGGCTTTCTGTTTTTTTTAGGCTGATAACTCTTTGATTTGAGAAAAAAAAAAGGTAAAAGATGTTAACTCAATGCTTAGCACTTGGTATATTTCTGCGGGAGATATTTTTCTGTTTTTTCTGGAAGTGGCACCCTGGAGCCACATTTTCTTGAATGTGAAATAAATATTTGTTTGACTGGCAAAGGTGTTTCATGGGAACATTGCTAAATATTTAGTATATAAGTGCGCTCTGTTGAAAATGACTAAATATTGAATCTATATAAAAATGTGAACATAGGCTAGACATTTCGGTAAATTGGACTTTGGTTCGGACCTTTTAATTGGAAGAAATTTTCGTCGTGGACCTCTGTGACTTTTAATTGACTACCTCTGCCTTATGGCATCTTAATTTGGTCAAGTCTTGTACCCATTTTCAAGGCCAGCGACTATTGCTTTAGCTATATACAAGAAAAGGATTACTCTGAATATACAAACAACGAATCCCAGATGTCCAACCCAAATGTTGTTTCAAAATAATCCAGTTCAGATGATAATCAATCAAATGTATTGGTATATTGAGGTAATTATTTCAAATCAAAATATACACTTCTTTTTCAGACAATGGGGAGGATCTAAGAAGTGGAAAAGTTGGAGGAGTAACTTCAAAACAATGCAAAGAGACAGAATCTGGAAGAATGTCATGTTTGTCCATGTTTATATTTCTGGAATTTACTGGGCGTGCATCTCGAAATGTTTGGGGATGGTTCGGGCTACCAGACAAGACTTTCACTGCGAGCGCTGGACCACTGGATGCTGCGGCAAACAGCAGACCTCCTGCAGCTGTTTATTACCAACAAGCTGCTCCTGCACATCACTGATGCAGATGGCACAGACTGCTTTGCAGACAATTATTTTGAGGCAAAACCAAGAGGTCTGTAAGCACTCTGAAAACAAAGTAAAATATTTGACACCCACGGCAAAAAAAGCCATGCTACAGCATGTATACGGTGTGAGACGTGTAGTGTTCACTTGCTCCAAGGCAATTGTTTTAGTTTGTACCACATACCCAACAAATTGTGTAATTTGTATGGCGGGGGTGGGCATGGGGTCAGGCGCGGTAGTGTACACACGCATTGCAAAAACACATGCACACACTGTCTCTCACACACTTCTGTATATAGTTCATTCAGCACCGTTTGTCATGCTGTTTTTATTTTATAGAAGGAAAGCATTATTTTGATAATGGGTCACAAAAGAAAAAATAGAACTGTTGAAGTCAAGTCAAGGTTGTGCTTGAAATGTTTGTTTTTACAAGAAGCTCTTTTTCTCCGTTTTTCGTGAGCAACGGGAATTTTGTTATATTCTAACGCTGTCAGGTAAAAAAGACTGAAATATATAAATAAAATACTTATTTTTTGTGATGATAGAGGAGACCAATCTTTCTTTTGGTAGGCTCCATATTTTTAGAGCATTATAGCACAATATTCTGTGGGCGCGAGAATTGAAGTGTTTGCGCTTGTAAAAATAGGTGGGATTAAATGATTTGAAGTGTATCTCTTGAGTGCTACTTAAATATTTGCCTGTGGTGTTGGTATATTTGATTTTGGTCGTGTCATGTTTATTCTTAGGCTGAAAGAGACAACATGAGGTGTTAAAAAAAATAAATGATTTTTTTTTTTCCGGTCAAAGCGACCAATGGTGTCTGTTTTTTTTCCTCCGTGAAATGTACGAGTTATCACTTTGACGCGCACAATGTCACGTGGCTGGAGGACTGGAAACTTGCACTAACATTTATATTGAAATGTAACAATGACACATATATCGACATCTAACAAACATGCATGGGCATCTAACACTGACACTTACATTGACGTCTAACATAAACCATTACAATCACATCTAACAAACACTGACATCTAACAGACACATCGACATCCATCATAAACATTTACATAGACATCTATAACATAAACACATTGACATCTAACCAACATTTACATAGACACCTTACACACATCGACATCTAACAAACATTCACATAGACATCTAACATAAACACATCTAATATAGACACATACATTGACATCTAACATCGACACGTTGAGATCTAACAGACACATACATTGACATCTAACATAGACAGTTACATTGACATCTAATCTCGACACATGGCTGTGTCAAATGACACGTCATGACGACATATACAGACACACAAGGCACAACAGCATTTTTTTGGCACAAATTGAACCCGATATGTTAGCTACCTCGTTCGACTTAAAGGGTTAGCGAACTTGTTATGGTGGTTGAGGGGTGGCGACTACCCAGCTCGTGTAGTGTATATTAAACTTAATAAGTTAATAATTTATGACCAGTAAACACGGATGTTGTAACGCAAAACAATGTTCAAATGTTAGGTTTTTTTTCAACACATTTCATGAGATAAAGCTCTACTTGTCTGTAAGAAATGTATGTTGTAGAACCATTATATAACACAATTTTACACAATTTTACATTGGAATTTCATTGAATAAAACATTGACAATTATCTTTCCAAACACTGTGTATGATTCATCTTTTCATTGGTTATTCAATGAGCAAAACAGTGGCGATCAAAACCGTGCAAATTAAATGACATTTTATATGTATCTGGCTGCAATAGTAAGTTACATTCTAATTTACATTTACAGGTAATGGAAATGACTACTGGTTACCTCAATTTAACTGTATTTCAGTCAGAATACCTCAAACATAAAAAAATAAAACGTTGAGCATTATTTCTCCTTCCGGCGCCGCGCGAGTGGCTGCCTGTTTACAGCAGCGTGGCTCACTATTGAGCCTTTTTCGTGTGTTTTTTTCCCTTTACCCCGTTTTATTTTATTTTTACCTCATCTCAGCAATGGACATACAACTTGCGTAGTTTTACTGCTGTTGGGGGCTGTTTTTTGCGCGATCGTGTCCGGAGATGAAACTCGGAGCTTCGGATCGATCGTGTACTCAAGAGATCAGCTGTTAGCACTCCGTGCTAACCCCGCGTCGGCTCCCGGAGCGAGACCCGATATCCCCCGCGAGCCGAGGAGGAAGAGACGAGGATGTCGTGCGGGGGCTAAACGCCAGGCAAGGAGGAGACGATACAACCCCGTCCTCCCGTCCGTTATCATGGGGAATGTTAGATCCCTCCCCAATAAAATGGACGAGCTAACAGCGCTAACTCGGCACGAGAGGATTGTCCGGGAGGCTAGCTTGCTGGTGTTCACGGAGTCGTGGCTAACAGAGCTAACGCCGGACACCGTCGTGGAATTGGACGGCTTCCAAATACTACGCGCGGACAGAACACTGGAGAGCGGTAAGAGGAAATGGGGAGGGCTGGCTGTGTTTGTTTATGATAGATGGTGTAACCCTGGGCACATAACTGTTAAGGATCAACTTTGCAGTCGGGACATTGAGCTGATAGCTGTTAGCATGCGCCCGTTCTATTTACCGCGAGAGTTCAGTCATGTGATTGCGGTGGCGGCGTACGTGCCACCCTCTGCTAACAGTGAGACAGCCTGTGACGTACTGACTGCAGCTGTGAGCAGGCTACAAACACAGCACCCAAATGCCCTGCTCCTTATCTCTGGTGACTTCAATCATGCTTCTCCTTCCTCCTCTCTGCCTTCATTCACACAATATGTAACCTGCCACACCAGAGACATATTGGACCTTTTCTATGCCAACACCAACGAGGCGTACACATCATTGCCCCTCCCCCCGCTGGGCAAAGCTGACCACAACTTGGTTGCTCTCCTGCCTGTGTACAAACCTCTGGTCCGCAGGCAGCCAGCTGTGACACGCACAGTTCAGCGATGGTCCGGAGAAGCCGAGGAGGCCTTAAAGGACTGTTTCAACACAACTGTGTGGGAGGTATTCAGCGAAGCTCACGGTGAGGACATTAATGGTCTAACAGACACAGTTACAGACTATATTAACTTCTGCATGGAGAACACCATTCCCACCAGGACTGTAAGATGTTTCTCCAACAACAAACCCTGGATCACACCGGACATGAAAGCTCTCCTGAAGGAGAAAAAGAGGGCTTTTGTGTCAGGCGACAAGGACGAGCTGAAGAGAGTGCAGCGTCAGCTGAGAAGGAGGATCCGAGAGGGGAAAAAGTCCTACAGGATGCGGATGGAGGAACAACTGCAGCGGAACAATACCAGGGATGTCTGGAGGGGCCTGAAGACCATCTCAGGCCACGGACAACCAGGTAAGACCCAGAAGGGGGGGGGCTTCAGTGGGCAAATGAGTTGAACCTATTTTTCAATAGGTTTGATCAAATGCCTGACCCCGCTCAGGCTCCCCTGCTGCAGCCCCCACCAACCCCTCCTGCCACTGCAAACGAGACCCTCTCTCCCCCTCTCTCTCCCCTCTCTCTCTCCACAGGCTCCAGTTCTCAGCCTCATCAGACAACCACCACTTCCTCCTGCTCAGCCTTGTTCCTCACAACATCTCAGGTGAAGAACCAGCTGAGGAAGATGAAGGCGAGGAAGGCAGCAGGCCCAGATGGGATGAGCTCCCAGCTCCTCAAATCCTGCGCAGACCAGCTGTGTGGAATCGTCCAGCACATGTTCGACCTGAGCCTGAAGCTGGGCAGAGTCCCCCAGCTGTGGAAAACATCCTGCCTGGTTCCGGTTCCAAAGACACCCCATCCGAAGAAGCTCAACAACTTCAGACCAGTGGCGCTGACGTCTCATCTGATGAAGACCCTGGAGAGACTGGTCCTCGTCCATCTGCGCACCCTGGTCAGCTCCTCAATGGACCCACTCCAGTTCGCATACCAGCCTGGCATCAGTGTGGAGGATGCAATCATCTACCTGCTCCACACTTCACTCTCCCACCTGGAGAAGGCGGGGGGCACGGTGAGGATCATGTTCTTTGATTTCTCAAGTGCTTTCAACACCATCCAGCCCGCCTTATTGGGAGACAAGCTGGAGCAGGCGGGAGTGGCCCACCACCTCATCACATGGATCCACGACTACCTCACAAACCGGCCACAGTACGTGAGGACACAGGACTGTGTGTCTGACGTGCTCCTCTGCAGCACGGGAGCGCCGCAGGGAACTGTTCTGGCTCCCTTCCTGTTCACCCTCTACACCTCGGACTACAAATACAATTCCACAACCTGTCACCTGCAGAAGTTCTCTGATGACTCGACGATTGTCGGCCTCATCACTGACGGTGACGATCGGGAGTACAGAGGGGTTACGCAGGGGTTCGTGGACTGGTGTCAGCAGAACCGCCTCCAAATCAACGCTGTGAAATCCAAAGAGCTGGTGGTGGATTTCCGCAAGCGTCGGCACTCTCCACCTGCACCAGTGAATATCCAGGGAACAGACGTTGAGAGGGTCTCAACCTACAAGTACCTGGGTGTTCATCTGAACAATAAACTGGACTGGAGCGACAACACAGACGCTCTCTATAGGAAGGGTCAGAGCAGACTCTTCCTACTCAGGAGGCTGAGGTCCTTTGGCGTTCGGGGAACACTCCTCAGGAACTTCTATGACTCAGTGGTTTCATCAGTCATCTTCTATGGCAGCGGTCGGGAACCTTTTTGACCTGGAGAGCCATGAAACCAAATTATTTCTAGATATATATTTTTTGAGAGCCATATAGTATTTTAAACATATAATAATAATAATAATAAAAATAATAAAAGGTTTACTTTTAATGCGACTTCTGGTGCTGCATGGTTTTTTTTATGTCCTTAATTTGTGTTTCCTCGACTTGATTCGCCATCATGATGCTCCGATCGTGAACCGTTCTTGCTGACAGTGGCATATCTCTTATTTTTTTGATTATCTTGGCTTTATTTGGAAAGTCATCAAAAAGTTCATTGGCCACATCAAGCATAAATGTTTTGGCATATTCGCCATCTGTGAACGGCTTTCCACTCTTCACTATTGCCAAAGCACCCGCAAAACTAGCGGAATTACCGTCACCTTGCGTGGTCCAGACACGCAGTTGCTGCTGGCTCGTCTGCACTTTCCGTTGCAGCTCTTCGCATGCCTTTTTCCTGCTGTCCCCCGGTGGATATTTGAATGCAAAAGAAGCATGACGCGTATCGAAGTGCCGCTTTATATTTGAGCGTTTCATTGATGCAATTTTGTCATTGCATATTCGACATACTGCGGATCCTGCTCTCTCCACAAATGCAATTTCCTCTGTCCACGCAGCCTGGAATGTACGGTAATCATCGTCTTTTTTTCTTTTCGCCATCTTTTCTGTTACAAGGGTTGAGCGGGTTGATGGGTTGAAATTTTATCTCTGATAAAATTAATTTCCGTACATTGACAATGACCCGTGACGTACTGGCGATCGATTGGTTCCCGACCTGATCTTCGGGTCACCGGCGGATTGCAAGTGCCGCAACCCACCCCTGCCTTTTAAAATGTATCTTTAAAACTAATTTTAAATTACTTAATATTATTAAGATTATCACTAGTATTTTAAAACCAGTTCCAATATATATATATATTTTAATTTAATTTAATTTAAATTTTTTTTGGCCCCCTCAACTCCAAACTGTCTGGGAGCGAAATGACGTCTCCGGAAGAGCCATATATGGCTCGAGAGCCCTAGGTTCCCGACCGCTGTTCTATGGAGTGGTCTCCTGGGCAGGAGGCATCTCGGGCCGGGACAAAAAGAGACTGGACAAACTAGTGAGGAGGGCCAGCTCTGTCCTGGGCTGCTCCCTGGACTCTGTGGACTCAGTGGGGGGCAGGAGGATGACGGTAAAACTGTCATCAATGCTGGACAACCCAGCCCACCCACTCAATGACATTCTGAGAACACTCCACAGCTCCTTCAGTGATAGACTGTTACACCCTCGCTGTACCAAAGAGAGATTTCGCCGCTCCTTCCTGCCAACTGCTGTCAGACTTTTTAACAAGAACATTGGGTCAGGCCTACAAACGGGAGGGCATTAGTGCAATTGTGCAGTCCTAGGATGCAATATATACTACTACTATACTTTCAGCCAATGGTGTACTTAAATATTGACCAATGATGTATTTTGTTTACCATTACAGTATTCTTATAACAGTACTTCTATCACTGCAGTATTTCTACCATTGCAGGACGTTCACTATTACAGTACTTTTATCATTGCAGTATTTCCTATCATTGCGGTACTTTTACTATTACAGTACTTTACCATTGCAGTACTTTTACCATTGCAGTACTTTCATCATTGCAGTATTTTTCTATTGTTGCAGTACTTTAACTATTACAGTACTTTTACCATTGCAGTATATTTTATCATTGCTGTACTTTTTACCATTACAGTACTCTTATCATTGCAGTATTTTCTATCATGCAGTACTTTTCTATCATTTCAGTACTCTTACCATTACAGTACTTTTATCATTGCAATATTTTTATCATTGCAGTATTTTCAATCATTCAGTAGTTTTTATCATTACAGCGTTTCCCCCTCTGTATAATGGACAGGCATTAGGAGTGTTTCCTTACACTTAGATACGTTTATACTGTGTATATTTGCATGCTTTTTATGAATGTCTGCTGCTAATGTTATACATTAACGGCTACATTACGCCGCCGACTCTGTGTGATCTATATCTTTGCTGCTGTAACACCTCAAATTTCCCCATTGTGGGACTAATAAAGGACATCTTATCTTATCTTATCTTAAAATGTCCGAAGAAATACTCTAAAATGGCCTGAATGGCCTGACGACATTAACATAGCTTATAGTATATAGAAGGGGTGGGCAAACTTTTTTATTGGCCGGCCACAATGGGTTTTAAAATTTGACAGAGGGGCTTGCACCAGGAGCAGATGGATGGAGTGTTTTGGTAACCTCATCTCATCTGAGAAAAAAAATACATTTAATTTTAAATGAAAGTGAACGAAAGCATTACAACAATATATATGTCTTTGAAAAACCACACTATTTTGAAAATAAAACATCAACAAGGTTTATTTAATTTTTTTCAAATTCGGCAGGCCGGAATAAAACGTTTATCGGGCCGCATGTGGCCCCCGGGCCGTAGTTTTCTCACGTCGGTATTGTTGGAATTTAGCTCTACATCAATGTTAGAATTTAATTTTAAACCAATGTAACCTCAAATTAGTAATCTGACTCCAATTTGCGACCTTACCCAACTCTCACTCATCCAACAATATGAGCGCTCGTTCTGCAATAGAAAGGTATCAGGAAGCCGGCATTTTCACGCACGAGTGGATTTATTCCCAATACACAGATTTACTACATATTCGCCTGGGTCTCGGATCCCTCTCAATACAACTCTACACCTCTCTTGCCACCAACAGAACAGAACAGAACTATATATGTGGAATCTCCTGCATTCAACCATTTTTGCATGTCCCTTCTCTTCCTGTTAAGGAAAGGGATTCTTCTCCGTTGTCCAACGCCTTCCCATACCATTTTGGCCAGATCTAAGGCTGTCACACTAACTGGCATGATAAGTGTTACCAGGGCGCACTTACCTGAGGCATTGGTGGGAAGCCTATCGTACAGCACTTTCTCTCCACACCACAGCCAAACATCAGCACGAGCGAGAGGGATTCCTACTGGCAAAGACACATTTTCATTACACCATGACTCCTGGATATTTCCAATCCCAGGGCCAGTCCCATGGCTGCCAGGATGGCCGAGTGGTCTAAGGCGCCGCGTTCAAGACCCAGTCTCCCCAGGAGGCCTGGGTTCGAATCTCGAATTTCCCCATTGTGGGACTAATAAAGGGAATATTTAACTTTAGGCAGGTGAAATTTTGTTTTGCAACTTGGGTGTCAAAAATGGGCTTTTTTCTTTTCCATTACCACATCATTCCACGGGTGTGTCCAATTAAAAATTGTCACCCAAGTGTTCACCTGTGTCGGTTGTTTACATTTCAGATTTAGCAGTAGTTGTTGTGTCTGTGTCAGCGTCTTACCACCAGCTCGCTCTGCTCCATACCATACCGTTCCATGACATGAATAGTACACCATCACTTGTTTTCTTTTCGCTCCATCACTTCTGTCATCCCGCATCCTATGTTCAAACGCCAACATAGTCCACACAAAGCACACACCAGTAAGCAATAAAGTTAAACATTTGCATCGTCGTCGTCTTTGTTCAGACACTTTCGAGTCCGACTTTGATCCAATTCTTGCCATCTACACATTCCCTCTCTTGACCTGCCCGTTCGGGCGGTCAACCTTTTAGCTCAACCTTGGCAGGCACAAATTCTGGGGCCGGGCGCAACTGTGAGTTATGGTACCGCTTTCGTCCTTTAGTTTCCAATTGTACGGCGTGTGAGGTTCTAGCCAGAACTCTAAACAGTCCTTTCCAGCGAGGTTCAGTCCACCTCCGGGAAAGCACCCGGAGGTAGACGTACGGAGTGGTGTCCGACTCCAGTGATGCTGAGTTCACTGAGTTCAAATATCTAACTGTGTTTAGAGATTACAAATTAAGCCTCGAGCTAACGCTCCAATTTTGACTGTCCTTTTTTAAATTTTTTTTATTTTTGACAAATTTTTAAAGCAACCCAAATGAAATAGTAACCATTCGCACTTAAAATAAAAAATCCCAAAACTATAATAACGCAAATACCAAATTAAACCTTTTTTTTTTTTTAAATGGGAAGAATAGGTGCTCTCCAAGACATAGACAGCTCCAAGACCGCTGCAGTCTTCACCTCCTATTGTCTCCCAAATGCTTCAATCCACCTCCAGGCCGAGCCCACACTGATTCTGTCAACTGGGGGAGGGGGTAGAGACAGTAAAAACAATTGCGGAGCCGTGGAGCCGAGCCCCAAATCAGTCTGGCCCTGGGTCCACAACTCCTCTAGCAGAGACTCACACAGAATTACCTCTTCCTAGCGACCCTTCTCGGGAAATTTTGAAATTTAGTGATGTTCCCAAAACCAAACAATTTGTAGTGGGTGCTGAATAGTGACGTGAAGTATTCAACAACTATGGGGCCTCAACCTTTAGTATGATGGTGCGCATCAATATTCAATGTGATTTGTGGCTCGGTGAAAGTGACCAATTCATACCATTTCCTCTGCTCAGGGACAAGGCACACGTGCGAGGCAACGCCGGTAGACATAACAAATATATAATCCTAATGGAAGATCTACTCCTAACTAAATTTAGATGACTGCATTTTGATAAACCAAACCATGTGTGTGACCACATGTACAATGTAATGTCAATTGGTGAATTGAATGGGTGGAGGTTGCTACACCACTTAGACCAGAGCAAGAACAGGGCATACCCACCCCGGGAGGATGGAGAACCAGGTTTCAGAGCTGTCCTCAGATATTTCAGTTCGGCCACTGGAATGGAGGAGAGCACCACATATGCTCCCTCCGAAGGATATGCACAGTCAAGTTCAGTCCCATCCGGAAATGCCACTCGAATTCCAGTGTTCGTTCAGTCAATGGCAGTGACTCAGGCAATCTCGAGAGTCCACATGGGTCACTGGGAGTTGCGGAAGGAGCCCATAGCTCGCCCCAATATCCAGCACCATCGAAAACTTGTCCATCCACCGTCCCCGGAATGCTGGGACCTACCAGTCCTCGCACGCTGAAGCTCCGTGGCCCCCTGTCATGGAATGGGGTACCAGCGGGTTTGTGTCAAGAGTGCGTTGAGAGTGGGTAACGGTGGCGCCCCCTGAGCTCTTTGTGACAGATATGGCACCGGACCAGAGGATGGCACATTCCAGAAAGTGGCTCGGTATGGACAGCTCATCACCCAGTGACCCCACACCCCGCAGCAAGAGCACACCCCACTCACAACCCCTGTCTATAACCACCCCTACCTCTGTAACCGCGGTCCCGCATTGACCGGCCTTGCTTTGGACGCCAGTCTGCTGTGGCACTGCGTCACCCGAACCTTGCCCAGAAGCAGCAGAAGTGGAAGGAGCAGGTCCAATGGGAGCTGCATGCGTCGGTGGCTGCCTTAGCTGCTTCCTCTTTTTAATATTTTTATCTCTCTTGGCCTCCTAAACCTGCAAGTACAACAATTTTTAGTCACACTCCTTAATCCAATCCCATATTTTCCTTTTCTGATGTCGTGCAAAATTATGTACAAAATGTGTTCTACTTAGGCCGATTAGCATTTTTCATTGATGGACTATTTCGCCTGATGTCTGCCACTGGAAGGGGCACGCCCTTGTGGACGGCCAACTGGAACAGCTGTGCATTGTCGACATTATTGGATGGGTCACTGGCGGGAGTCTCACTCTATTCACGTCTCGCCCTGGCCACATAGACCAGGCCTGTCTCCCCCTTCCCCACCTGAAAGACACAGCAACATCGGCCCCAACGGGCCCAGAAATATCTGATGCACGGCACGGCCAATCTCACCTGAGGTGTCCCCATTTAGCTGGTGACCATCATGCTTGTCAGCAGGTCTGGCCTTGGCCTCAAGTGAGGACAGTTCCTGTTAAGTAAATTTTGTCCACTCTACAACGAACCTACCCTTGCGTTAAGTGAGTAACTTTCCATAAAAACAGCGCCACCGCTGTATATTATGGAAAAGTCTAAACAATATAACAAAATTTTGCCCTATCCTGGACTGGGTGTATGTTATCTCGTCGCGCATCCAATGTGAATAATCATAAAACCTGTGGGGCACATGAGCAGGCTAAAGCAACAACTATATTTTAATCTGTTCCATGGACCCTAAATTAGAATATCTTATATCTCCCTCCTTGTTGAGGAGAACCTCCGGGATGGGCGTGGTGAGGCGCTATTTGAAGCGTTCTCCGGCCTTCTGGACACACAGGTCACATGTCACCTCAAACCTGTGGAGAGGGGTCGAGCTAGGAACGTGCACGTCGTGACCCTGCAGAATCCAGATCCTCAAAAAATTTGGAGAACCAATCCTAGCACAACACACCAGTGTGTACATTTACTGTGTGAGTAGTAGGGCGGTAAAAGGATAAACCCTCGACCCCGATACAACATCACAATGACCCGAAATGACATTACCATCATTTCCCACAATGTGGAGGGTTTTTCTGCCAGCAAAGGAGTATTACTGGCTTCCATGCAACCTGACATCTTATGCATTCAAGAAACACACAGGGAACTACACAATCCACCTGTAGTTCCAGGAATGGCAATGGCGGTCTCAATACCCAGCCGCACTTATGGAAGTACCATCTTTGTAAAGGACCCAGCAAAAGTCATAAAAACTGAACAAATCCCAGCTGGGGAAATGGAACTATTAAAGCTTAAGACTGAGTACATGGTTGTAATCTCAGTCTATAAACCACCTAATGCTGAGTTTCAATGGCCAACAAACTTAAATATATCCTGTAAGACACATCTAATAATTGGTGACTTCAATAGCCACAGTACCCAATGGGGATACAGAGAAGATAATCAGAACGGAGAACAAGTTATCTCATGGGCCATTAACAATGATCTAACACTTCTTTATGAAAGTAAAGATCCCCCTACCTTTTCTAGTGCCCGCTGGAGAAGAGGATACAATCCTGATTTGGTGTTTATTTCTAACAACCAAAGACAAGTGTTCCGAAGAACTGTTCTGGGTCACATCCCCAGATCCCAACACCGACCAGTTGAAGTAAGGACACAACAAATTATAAGACCAATTGTATTTGATTACCTCCCCAGGTTTAATTTCAAAAAAGCAAACTGGGAATCTTTCATGGAGGACATGGAAGTAAGAACAAACACCATAGCTCCAAGACCAGAAAACTATGATGTTTGGGTAAAGCAAATGTGGAAAGCTGCTCAAAAAAGCATCCCAAGGGGATGTAGGACAAAGTACATCCCAGGGATGAATCCAGAGACCAAAGAGTTATATGAAGAGTATATAAAACTATATGATGAAGATCCTTTTGATGAATCAACTATTGAAATGGGAGAAGCTTTGATGAATGACATTGGGGAAGAAAGAAGGAGAAGATGGAATGAGATGATAACAAGTATAGACCTAAGCAAAAACAGCAAGAAGGGCTGGGCAACCATTCGGAAACTAAACTGTGAAGGCAAACCCCCATCCCGGACAGCAGCCGTAACTCCCAACCAGGTCGCAAACCAACTTCTCAAATATGGAAAACCTCAACATAAACCAATAAAACAAACCAAAGCTTACAATAATATAATTAAAGAATGCATAAACCGACATGAAACCCTTCCCCCTTTCACAATAAGAGAACTGACATCAGAAATCAAATTACTTAAAACAAATAAAGCAGTTGGAATAGATGGGATTCACAATGAATTAATAAAACAGCTTGGGCCAAGAGCAAAGAAGTGGCTTCTCTCTCTCTTCAACCAATGCCTAACTTCACTAAAGCTCCCAAAGAAGTGGAAGAAGGCCAAAATCGTAGGTCTACTTAAACCAGGCAAAGACCCAGAGAAGCCTGAGAGCCATCGCCCAATTTCACTTCTTTGTACCACCTATAAACTCTTCGAAAAACTCCTCCTCAATAGGCTAACTCCATCAGTCGAAGACCAGCTTATTGAAGAACAAGCAGGCTTCAGACAAGGACGCTCCTGCTGTGGCCAAGTCCTCAACCTTGTCCAATTCATTGAGGATGGATTCGAGAAAAACCTCAAAACAGGAATAGTCCTGGTTGATCTAACAGCAGCATATGACACAGTCAACCACCGAAGCCTACTGATGAAAATGGCCACAATGGGAATAAATGGCCACATTGTAAATGTCATCAGAACCATCCTTAACAACAGGAGATTTTATGTTGAAATGGATGGCAAAAGGAGCAGATGGAGAAGTCAAAAGAACGGACTCCCACAAGGATCAGTGCTGTCCCCTCTGCTCTTCAACATTTACACTAATGACCAACCATCATATCCCAACACTAAACGCTTCATTTATGCAGATGATCTTTGCATTGCCACCCAAGCAAAGGACTTTAAAGACATTGAAAACTGTCTGACTGGAGCACTAAGTGTAACTGGCAAATATTACCAGCAATGGTCATTAAATGCCAACCCAGGGAAAACAAAGATATGTGCTTTCCACCTAAACAACCGGGAAGCATATCGAAAACTAAATATTGAATGGAATGGGAAAAATCTCACCCATGATGACCATCCAACTTATCTGGGTGTAACACTAGACAGGACTCTCTCCTTCAAACAACACCTAGAGAAACTTAGGAGCAAGGTGTCCTCTCGAGTCAACTGATTGAAAAAGCTGGCTGGAACAAAATGGGGCACAGATCCAAAGACATTGAGAACAACTGCTTTGGATCTGTGTTTCTCAACAGCAGAATATTGTGCTCCCGTATGGTCTCGATCTGCCCATGCCAGCAAAATAGATCCTATCCTTAATGAAGCTTGCCGTATGATAACTGGAGCATTAAGACCAACACCAGTCAATATCCTCCACAGGCTCTCGGGCATTCCACCTCCTGCCTTGAGAAGAGAAACACACACCAAAGTGGAAAAACGCAAGCAAGAAAATGATAATCGCCATCCACTCTTCTCCCATGTACCAGTCCCTCCCAGGCTGAAATCTAGGAAAAGTTTCATTTCAACTGAAAGTCTGCCTAAAAACATCACCCCTAGACGGTACAGAATGAATAAATGGAGAGAAAAAGAAAACATGGGACCAGAACAACCGAGTGTCCCAAAACCAAAAGAAAAACTACCCAAGGGCACAAACCTTGAAAGGAAAAAATGGTATACCCTAAACCGTGCAAGATCTGGTGTTGGGAAAACCAAAGACAACCTAACAAAATGGGGCCTTGCCACATCCTCAGTATGTGACTGTGGTTTCCTAAACCAAAATATGAAACATATCCAACTTGAATGTCCAATAAGCCCTGTATATATCACTCCACCAGACCTACAAAAGGTCACAGACAGGGCAAAAATATGGATAAACCACTGGTGTGACACGATATGATGATGACCTGTGGAGAGAACTGGAGGAGGGGCACTTGCCAGTGAGAAGGGGTAAATTACCTCCATTCTGAAACTTTCAGTTTTGCATAAATTTAGTGTAATAACGTCAATCAATCATTCACTGAATGATTGAATTTAATTACTCCAATCTTTCTCCAATAACAATTTGAAAATCAATACTTGGGAGTGCAATAGGGATTCAGGTTGATCAGGCCTGTCCACCCACTGCATCCTAAGTACTGTAAGGGCTTGCCGGTGTCCTCAATCAATTTTCTTTGTTTCTTTCCTGAGGCCCGTCCCTTAAACATTCACTCAAATCACAGAGACATACAAACACTTTTTCTTTCACACTTTCATTCACCAAAAAGATACTTTCCAATTCCGCACAGAGACCCCTCCCTTGGCGCGTCCGCCTTGATTCCACTGAGATTTGTGCTGGCAGATCCATAATTTTGCCTCAATTTAGCCAGCGTATGCCAAAATTTACAACTGTGGGTCTCGTGATTTTTCCATTCACTCCCCGTGATGTCTTTTCTCCTCTCCTGGACGTAGCTGACGATACTCCACCTGTGACATCGAACAGCTCATAGACGCGGATGTTAGCAGTCTGGTATTTATGGAATGCTGTCATGTCCTTTAAAATTGTCATGTCAGGGTTCGCGTCGTCCCGTCATAAAACATCTGTCTTCCACCTTTGTCACATTTAATACACATCAGTTAATAAATCATCTACACAACTATTTAGTCCCACTTTATATTTGGTAAACCAATCTCCAATTGCTATATATTCCCCGTTCCAAAGATTTTTCTTTCAACAAGTTCATAAAATACTTCACTTAAAACTTATCCCAAAACCATAATCCCTTTGCTTAAAAATTTAAATTTGAATAAGATTGTCGCTGCCATGCTGTTCCCCAGGCGTCCCCTGCACGTTTCAGTGTCTAACTTGTGTTCTAATTCCCTGCTAATTTGTATTTATTGTTAGGTTGAATATATATATATTTTATCCCGTACCTTACTCCACTAGCACTGCAAAAGAATTGCTCCACAGTGCGACCCATGCTCGACCACATGAGAAGACCCCCAGAGAGCGAACGCCTGAAGACTGGATTCCATTGCTGCAACATCAAAGGAGATGTGCTGTGACACACCTCCGAAACAAAAGGACTGAGTGCCACAGCAACAAAAGGCATATCTGCCTCTTCAATCAGTAAATGACTGCCATTGATTTCTGTCTCTCCTTCTGTGTCTGAAATGTTTACATGCCTCCCGCCGGTGCTCCCCCCTTGGGTAATTACAAATGTCTTATCTTCAAACTTCTTTCAAGCATCCGGTCTCCTGGCTCCACTAGTCTAGCGCCCTGCTGGGAGACAGAAAGATCCTCCCCCCTCTAAATTCATGCCTGTCGTTTGTTTTCTTAAGACTTTTCGCATGTAGTCAGCTAAAGTTGCCTCATCATCTATTTCCCATTTGTTCTTAAATTTGAGGTATTCTGCAAGCCCTACCAAACAATGTTTTACAACGTCTCAGTCCTAAACACAATGAAATAAAATACACTGCAACTCTCTGTATATAACTAAAATTAACTCACATAAACACATATACAGTAGACACCAGAAAAACAACAGAACAGCAACAGTCTCAAGTTGAGTCAAAGGCCCAAATATTCATCTTCAAGCGAGGTTTAAAAGTGGACAGAGGCGACTCGCATAACATTCAATGGAAAGTCCCAGTGCTTGTTGTTTTTACAAAGTTTTACTAATTTCAGAAACAACTTCTGACTCCGTTCTTTCACTTTCTTATCAAATTACCAAACTCTGTCATTCTCAATACTGATCCTGTTTAATCATCCTCCTTTCTATGGAACATTAATTGTTCCTTTCTCTTTTCTACACTTTCTCCATCTTTCTTTTCCACATTGCTTTTCTTTTCTACACATACTCTGTTTCTTTCTTTCTTTTTCCTTATTTCATCTCTACTTCATGTCTTTCTTCTCTTTTTTTTATGTTTCATTTTTATTAATTTATTCTTAATCTCCGTGCCACACCCGAGATCCGAGACCACTATCATACTTCCTTTCCTTCACCACCTTGAAATCCACTCGTGCGCGTCCCAACCACTTTTCTGCAGAACATTTTAGCCTTCACATTCACACAGCTTCCACACAGACACGTAAATCCCAGATTTTAAACCGTGTCCTGATACGTAAATCCCAGATTTTATACCATATCGTAACCACGAATAGTTCCAAACTATTCTAGTAGGTAAATCCCAGATTTTACACCCTACTAACGTCCACACTATTACACTTTCACTTTTGCGCCATTAACTATACTCGTAGGTAAATCCCAGATTTTATACCCTACTAATGTCTAAACTATTACATTTTTACTTTACTTTTACGCCACTAATTATACTCGTAGGTAAATCCCAGATTTTATACCCTGCTTTTGTCTAAACTATTACACTTTTACTTTACTTTTACGCCACTAATTATACTCGTAGGTAAATCCCAGATTTTATACCCTACTTTTGTCTAAACTATTACACTTTTACTTTACTTTTGCGCCATTAATTATGCTAGTAGGTAAATCCCAGATTTTATACCCTACTAGCGTCCAACACTTTTACGCTTACTTCGTTCCGCTCCTCCTTCCTCTTATAATTTAGCGTTGCCAATGTGCAGAATTTGAAAAGGTTCTGCTTACCTTGTTTCACTATGGGCCCAAGAGGAAAGACGTTCGGATGTGTGGCTCCTTTATCCTTTATCAGGTCGTCACCTTGCATCACGTCAGGGTCACCATAAATTGTTGGAATTTAGCTCTACATCAATGTTAGAATTTAATTTTAAACCAATGTAACCTCAAATTAGTAATCTGACTCCAATTTGCGACTTTACCCAACTCTCACTCATCCAACAATATGCGCGCTCGTTCTGCAATAGAAAGGTATCAGGAAGCCGGCATTTTCACGCACGAGTGGATTTATTCCCAATACACAGCCTACAAATTCGCCTGGGTCTCGGATCCCTCTCAATACAACTCTACACCTCTCTTGCCACCAACAGAACAGAACAGAACTTTTCCGAGTTGCCCAGTAGTGACTATACAATATGTAAATGACACAAAGACAAAGGCATCCTGGCATGATTCTATTGGCTATGTGTATCCTGCAGTTAACTTTAGCTTGCTCTTATTGGTCTTTCTTCCCCCGCCGAATCCCGTGGCGGCTCCTCCTGGTTGTGCTTGGTTCATCTCGGCTTCCCCCCTCCTTCTGGCGACCACCATCTGTCCTGCAACATTCCATTCTTGCATACCCCCGCAACCCCCATTCTGTTGCTTACGCTCCCCACACACAGTTTCACACCCCCACACACACTCAGCACTTTACAATATCACATTTTCATACACTGGATGCAGCAACATCTAATGAACTATGTTAAGCTCAAACTCTTATTTTCCTTTAATAGTCAAATGTATGAAATCCTTTAAGTGTAACCGAAGTTTGGACCATGCTAATGACAAGACCCTCAGGAGAGGAATGCAGGAAGATTGGATCAAGGCTGCAACAAAGGAGGTGTGAACGGGACACCTCTGAAACAATGGACTTCCATGCCGGGACAACAAAAGTGGCTCCTAGCAGTCTACCCTTTGCTCTGTTTAGATTGACTGCCATGATTACATTATCCTTTAGTATATATATAGCATAGCGGCATAGGTTCCCTCATCAACATCAAGTGAGTTACCCTCTTACCGAGGCCAATCAAGACCAAAATACGGGGCTCCCCATCTCCCGGTCACTTCTCCTGACCCCAACAGTCACCCTCGTTGCGAGAACGTGGAGATTCTGTGTTTATTTTTTTTCGCTTCTTCAACTTCGTGTCTGATTCTTTTCTCTTCTCTGGCTCCAGGATTTCGCTGTCAATCAGATGATGATTGAGGCGGGACTTCCGGTTCAAAGTCACCCTCAGAGTTTGCAACCATTTGAGATGACTTCTGTGGTAATAACAACTGTCATAGGTGCAATTTGCTCAATAAAGCATTAAAACAATAATAATAATAATAAATCACAAAAAATAGTCAAGTACAGCACTCGTCTCATAAACTAGGTAAGAATTTAACGTTACTAAAGTTGCTACACTATAAAGAGTGTTTTACTGACTAGCTAAACCAAGTTTGCTTAAACTGATCGTACACTGGACTAAATCTTACAGCTGTCTTTTTACAAATGGAATATGAAATTGTTGCAGAAATTGTTTTGCTGTGACGTCGGGCAAGTTTTACAAGGTTCGTTCATCGAGAAGGTTTTGAATTAGACGAGGATGGTCTTGCTCTCAGTGACAGACATACGGGAGCTTTAGGGTGCCTCAAGGATGTGCAATGGATTGCAATCAGCTTCCACCTATCACATCACCCCCCCCCCATCCTTCAGCAGATCCACTGGCTTCCAGTCAATCAACGAATAATTTTCTAAATTCTTCGATATACTTTCAAATCTATGGCTGGCGACGAGTTCAGGGTGTAGTGCGCCTTTCGCCCGTAGTCAGCTGGGATAGGCTCCAGCACCCTCCCGTGACCCTGTATACGCGGTGTGGATAATGACATGACACATGACTTTCAAATCTATTCACAACCTCGCCCCTCCCTACCTTTCAGACCTCGTCCATATTGCCACTCCATCCCCCGCTCTCTGGTCTTCATCCTCCTCACTCCACCCCTTGCCTGCCACCATGGGGGACAGAGCCCTAAGCGATTCTGCTCCCCAGCTCTGGAACTCTCTCCCACCTGAACTTTGTAATTGCACCACCCTCCATGTTTTGAAAACTAAACTCAAAACCAATCTGTTCCGCCTTAATTACTCTCTCCAATTCCAGATATGTCCCTGTAAGATGGGCTGAGGATAGGTAATCAGTTTGTGTATTTATAATCATGTTTTTATTCAATATTTATATCAATGATAATTGCTTTAATACACTTACGTTGTTATTTTAACACACAGACACAGTATCCTGAAGATGTGTTTAGTTAAAGTAACCTTTACACTGTGAGTTGTTATTTTCTGCTTGCTGCTGTCTCCTGATGATTAGTTATTGATGTTTTCTGTCTTCTGCTGATTAGTTTAGTCTAAAACAGACCACCATTGTTAAGTAATCTCCTGTCTTCTGGTGATTTAGTTTAGGCTAAACAGACCATTGTATTCTAATTTCTTGTGATTCTTGAGTCAAGCGAATAAAAGCAGAGCCGGTGAGAGGAGGAGAGAGGGGAGTTGCATGTCGCGGCCTCTCTGTCCCACTCTTTTCCCCCGCCGACGGTGAAAATGAACAATGGTGTCTGGTTCCTCCTGGCCTTTCAGCTAGCGTTTTATTTCGGCCGTTAGATTTAGTAAGTTATTTCAGTAAGCTCTCCCAAAATGGGCATTTAAACCTGACATTTATTTGGTGCCGAAACCCGAGAATCACATCCGGACGGACGCTCGCCGCGGGACGACCGGACGCCATCAAATCTGGTACCAGCGTTTCCCCGTTGAGGAAACGGGCCTCCGGACTCCCGTTCCGACTGCCCACCCGGAGAACGATTCCCTATCGCACCAGCCTGACCCAGGAGCAACCAGGTATTGTGTTTCAAATTATTTTGTACCACTATTTTAAAAATTTTAAAATATTAAAACAATTGGAAGGGGAGTGAAAGAGGTGAGTGAGACAGCGCGCGCGCCGACCGTTTTGCAGTCGTTCGGTTGAAGAGAGAAGAAACTGGATCGTGCTAGTCCAAGGAGTTATATAAAAAGAATCGGTAGCGAATTAGGCCATAACTCATTGCGCTGAAGGGAAGCTGGACTTCTCGGGAGGCTGGATCTCCCCTACGGATAGCACAGTAGTGTCAATTAACGGTTTTGCGGTCCGTCTAAAACCCGATCGCGTTATTCAAGGAGTTACAAATAGTATTAGGCCGTAACTCGTTTAGAAACAGGGTTAAACATCTCGAACTCATCATTACGGATAGCGCGGTAGTGTAAAAGAACGTCCTGCGGTACGTCTAAAACCCGATCGTGTTGTTTAGGGAGTTATAAAAAGAAAGAAATTAGGTCGTAACTCGTTCAAACCAACAGCACGGTAGTGTCTATTAAAAGTTCCTCGGTGTCGATAAATGGAGAAATGATCGACCACCTGGAGAAGGTCTACTCACAATTTCACATTAAAATTTGAGGTATAATAAGGCATTATTTTCTGTGGTTTTTATTTCAATTTTTTTGGTAAGCAGACTGCTTGTTTGACTGAGACGTGTGTGCGTGAATTGTGGCGCTGCGCAGCTGTGTGTGTGTGAGAACGAAGAGCGTGTGTGTGGGATGAGTGGAAGTAACAAACGTCATACAATCGAAGATGGATCAAAAGGTGGAAAAAGAGTTGAAAGCAAATTCAGATGTTAAGTTTATGAACGAGTACTGACTCGGATTGTGGCCAATTTCTGGAGAGTGAAGAAATGTGGCTGTGCCAAGCCTGAAGGATCAGGTTTCAAAGTAGTGAGAAAAGAATTTGCAGAGAAAGAAAGTCAGACGTGGAATGATCATTTTGCTTGTGAATGTTTGCGAAAAACTGTATGCAAGTGCAAATGTAAGTGAGTGAATGGTGTGATTGGGGATTACAAATACCATTTGGTATTTTATCCCATGTAATACAGTAAGGGTTATAAACAGGAAATATGAGTTGCTGTCCTACTGATGAGAAACCAGTTTTTAGAACACCCTAGGTGTTGATAAACTGGTCCAAATTGTCTAAAATGGGGATATTAGGTAGTAAAATGAAACCCAGAAATATGCTGCAGTGTAAGGATTGGATGCATGTGAAGAAAAAAAAAACAAAATACAGGATCTCAATAAAATAAATTAAAGATTTAGGTTAAATGGAAAATTAAATACATTTTATATAAATTCGGAGGTTAGTTAAACACTCACAAAAGTACTATACAGTACCACCAAAATTAATAACCATAGACAAGACAAAGAAAAACTCTAAAGAGATAGAGAAATTTGCGCATATATAAATTTAGGAAATATTCAATTGAATAAATAGTGGATATGGGATCCATTGGCATAAATAAAGGTCAATAGAGAGATAGTAGTTGAATTAAAGGATTTATTATTGGCCAAAGATAAGAATAGATTGTGTTGTTGTTATTACTAACATGTTCTTATTGTTTGTAGTTGTTCAGTGTTGAGAACTGTGTGTGTCGTTTTGTGGGCCCGTGTATATGTGTGTGTGTCTGTCTGTGTGTCTAAATGTCAGAAAGAGTGATAAAAGGGGTTAGAATTGTGCTAAAAGGATTGATGAAGTAGAGATAAAATGAAATCAATGATTAGTAACCAACAAAAGGCTACTTATGAGTGATGAGATCTTATTGAGGAAAATAATTCCCAAATTTACAAAAGAAATAAATAAAGGAGAAGATTTGAGGACATAAATTTATTCCAATTTGAAAATAAAATAAAATAACTTATACAACGGGATAGGCTTAAAAGAAAAGAGAGAAAAATAGCCTGATGTGCGTTTTCTGAAAAAAAAAAAAAAGATTGAACTTAGACGCCTAAGCTGATTTAGAAAGATGAGCGAAGATAAGGAAAGACAAAGAAAGACCCCATTAAAGATAAGAGAAAGAATAGGAAGAGGAGCGAACAGGCGAAATACATCAGGCTGTTGGCATTAGAGGTTGATGAAGGAACAGATGAGTTTCTAAATGAAGAGGTCCTCCTAAATTTACAAGAGATATTGGTCTTTGATTAAATAACTGAGCTGGAATAACCAACCGTATTGGTAAATGGGTCACCAATTACCTTTTTTGTGACACTGGTGCATGCAGGATTGCTTATAATAAATCAATTCCAAATGATAGCGCAAGTGAGAAAGGTGCCATAGTCAGATTTGCAAGTGGAAAACTGTATAGAGCAACAGAATTAGAACCTGTGTGGTTGAAGTACCCAGAAGGACACTGAGTTGGTTGCATGAATTGAACTTAGTTTTACTTTTACAGAACAATGAGAGCCCAAGTTGTGGGGATGTGATTAATTTACAGAAAAAGATTAGTGATGACACAATTTATATTTACATGATCCAACAGGCAAGGTATATCATTTTGATGATGGTTTTTACTTAATTGTATACTTGTGTCGCCTTCAGAAAGGGAGAAGTAGGTGTTATGAAAACTTAACAATTGAATGAAGCTTTTGAAAGTGAGCATGAGAAACCTTTGCAAGAGCATAGGTGTTTCCTGATTCTGTAATTTTTGATTCAACATATTGATAGTTTTGAGTGGTTTTGGCAAGGCTACAGTGAATTTGGAAATTAGAAAAAGAGAAAAGTTAGAGGAAAGGGTTGACAGGAGGCAAAGAGGAGGTGTGGTCGTAAATCATGAGTGTGTTCCCAAGTGAGAAGAAGGAAGTCAGAGAGAGTTATTGATTAAAGAAGGTGTCATTTGAACAAATGAATGAGGATAGGAATTAAATTCTGCTTTTTGGTGAATTGAAGAAATATTTTATATTTCATATTTCAGTTGATGATGTTTGTATTAAGGTAGACCAGAAAATTGAATTAAATGCAGAGATAGAAATGACACAGGAAAAAAATTGGCAAGAAGGGCTATGATTTTCATGAAAGCAGAGAAGAAATTAGAGACTACAAATAACATTAATGTGTACTTGTCCACTTTGAGGTAGAACTGGTTGGAGTAAAATGAGTCACAGAGTAAAAAAAATAGGAAATAAAATAGAATTAACATGTTTACTTTTATGATAAGAAATTTGTGATTATGTGAAGAAAAGAAAATTAAAGGCTTTTTTAATAAAACAACCTAATTTAAATTGACCAACTTGTAAAATGGAAAAGAAAATTCTAAATTATGCACAAAAGGCATGAACGTGTTGAGCAGAAGGAAGGAAAAGGAAGAAAAAAGGAGGAAGCAGAAAGTCTTGTTATAAACATTAACTTTTCAGGACGAGTTGTGATAGCAACGGAGGATCACGTGACGTAAAAAACAAACATAAAAAAATAAGTGTAGAAGCAGTTCTACATCAACGTGCGTTTTTACTTATTAGGCCATGATGCACTGACACAATTGAACCTTAATATCAGAAGTCAATAAGCAAGGGTGAATTCAAACAAACGTCAAAACTTTAAAAGGGCGCATTATCATTGATAAGCAAATAGAAAAAACATTGCCAGAGCCTTAAAACCAATAACAGAGAAGTAAATGATGTTTTTATAGAAGTGTGTAATTTATTTTTGTAGCATGAATTGCAAATTACTCAGAAATCACACGACCATTGCTGGACATCATTTATGACCAGGCAATGACATTTGCGGAAGAGAAAATTTGTTTGAACACTTGAGGCTGACAAAGCTTTTTGAACTTGTCAAGCATGAACTCATTGATTATGATGTGTTAGCACTACCAACTTGATATTTAACTGCTAAATTGAGTCATGGAAATTCCCATGTCTCAACAGGGGGGATTGATATCCACAGTACAGCTAGGACAACAAACCTTTTTAAAAAAAAATTTGTAGGTCATGTCTAGTGTGTAGTAAACATAATTTTCAAGGGAACATGAGACCAAAAAGGAGATTGTATTGACAAAGCATAGTAGTAGTAGTTTCGTGTGGTTTTCACACCTCCTGTCTCATCCCTGAAAGCCATGCCTTGAATTCATCTCCACACTGGAATACCGTATCATACCCTCCCTCTATCGATGTATAAGGGCAGTCTATAATCAGATGGTCCATATTTTGACACTCATGGTTACACCAGGGGCATGCTTGCGTAGCCACTGTCCCCCATCTTTGCAAATTTTGGGCTGTACGTCCTTGTTTGCAAAGGATCCTGTTGTAGGATGTCCACTCTCTCCTGCTGGTTCCATTGTAGCCTGGGAGCTTCTCAGTGGGGTCTCCAATTCTCTCGCCTCCACAGGTACATTTCCTCTCCATAGGTCGCGCCACCTATCTGCTGACGTGTGCTCTGATTCCCGTTCTTGGCAGAAGGGTCTTCTGGATCTCAGGCGGTGCCCTCCTGGGTTGTGTGCTAGGGCCCGACACAGGGGAGCCTCCTCCGGGAGTGCCAATATATTTTGTTGCATGATCTGTGTTGCCTGCTCTCTTCTAACTGCTGGAGGTTCAATGTTGCACATTGTTGGAAGCCAGTTTATAGGAGTAGAACGTATGGCGCCCGATATCAGTCTCATTGCTTCATTCAGCTGGACATCAACTTTGGATGTATGTGCACACCGGCCCCATACTGGGCTGCAATATTCAGCCACGCTGTAGCACAGTGCCATGACTGACGTCCGTAGAACGTTTTGGTTGGCACCCCAACCTGTTCCCGTAAGTTTACGGATTAGTGCCACTCTTGATTTCAGCTTCTGGGCTGTATTTTCTAGGTGTTTCCTGTAGGTGAGAGTTCTGTCTAGAGTTACCCCTAGATATTTTGGTTCACAATCCACCGGCAGGTTTTCCCCCTCTATTTCCACCCTTAGCTTGTAATTAGCTAGCTGGTTGGTTAGATGGAATGTTGTTACCACTGTCTTGGTTCTGTTCATTCTTAGGTACCATCTTTTAAAGTAATTTGAGAGCAACGCTATGTCCAGCGATAATGTTCTCTCGATTGTACCAAAATCCCTGTCTTGGGTTACCAATGCCCAGTCATCCGCATAACCGAATTTCCAGGATTCTGTATCTGGTAGGTCTGATATGTAAACATTGAATAGTGCTGGTGAAATTACAGATCCCTGTGGGACTCCATTTTTAATGCTAAATTCTCGGCTTGTTTGGTCCCCCAGGCACACTCTGAAGTGCCTCTTTGCAGTCATAGATGCAATTATATTGGCTATAGCTTTACTTTTGATGATGTTGGCTACCTTATACAGGAGTCCTTCTCTCCACACTGTATCATATGCAGCCGAGAGATCTACAAATATAGCACCACTTTTTAGTTTTCTTTGGTATCCTGCCTCTATGAATGTTGTTAGAGCCAGTACCTGTTCTGTGGTGCTTCTGTGCTTTCTAAATCCTGCCTGCTGGCAAGGAATATTCAGCTCCAGGGTTGGTGTTATTCTGGTTAGGATTATCCTCTCCATTATCTTATACATACTGCATAGCAGGGATATTGGTCTGTAGTTATTTGGGTCTTCTGGTGATTTCCCCGGTTTTAAGATGACTATGACCCTAGCTCTTTTCCAGAGATGGCAGTATCTACCCATGTTTATTGCATCAGTGATAGCAGATGCCATCCATTTAATCGCAGCTGGACCCAGGTGTTTCAACATATCTGGGTAGATCCCATCAACTCCTGCTGCCTTGCCTGACTTCGTTGCTCTGAGTGCTGCTTTCACCTCCTCTTCGCTCACTGGGTGGGAGAACCCGTCTTCTTCTGGCATGTCTCTGATTAGCTGCTGGTACCTTTTCTTTATGGTGGTTTCGAACTTGTAGTCAGGGGTGTGAGCTCCTCTTCCTCTTATATTAATTGCAACACTATCAGGGCTCACTACGTTAGACTGTTTGCTCTTTTTTCCACCCCCGTCCAGTTTTTTAATCAGTTTCCATGCATGTCTACTGGATCTTGTGAAATCCATGCTCTCTACCGTTTCCATCCATCTTCTCTGTCTCTCCTCCTGCAGTCTCTCCAGCAATTTCTCTCCAGTATCTGGATTCTGGGTTTCCTCATAGGATTTTAATATTTCCTCACATTCTGGTGTCCAGCATGGTATATATCTTTTACGGACTCCCCGGGGTATGTGCTTTTTTGCACTGCTCTGAATGAGTTTATTGAACCTAATTATATTCTCCTGTTTTGCTGGGATTCGCTTGCATGTCTTATCCACTTGCTCTGTGAAACCCTGCCAGTTTGCCTTTCTAAAGTTCCATCTTGGCAGGGGTAGAGATTGTGTGACTGGTATGTTGATTCCTGTTTTTATCAATATTGGTCGGTGCTGGGACCTTGGGAAGTTACCCAGCACTCTTCGATGTGCTGGCATTGATATGCCATCTGTGTCCCTCGTAACGAAGGTCAGGTCAGGTGTGTATTCCCTCTGCCATCGTGCTGAATGGAAGGTGCCTGGTTCATTTGGATGGTAAAGGAGGTGGAGATTATTTATTTCTGCCCAGTTGCTGAGCTGGATTCCAGCTGGGTCGGGCTCTGTGTATCCCCACGATGTGTGGTGGCTATTGAAGTCTCCTAATATAATAGACTGATGTTGGTATTGTGGGAGGACACTAATTGGCCAGCTTGTATTTGGAGGCTTGTATATGTTGACCACTGTTGTACCCAGCACCTCAATCTCTGACCTGTGTATATTGTGTTCGTCCATAGAGGATCCTCTGTCTATGGC
Organism: Idiotropiscis lumnitzeri; assembly: GCF_059441095.1. Lineage (NCBI taxonomy): Eukaryota > Metazoa > Chordata > Actinopteri > Syngnathiformes > Syngnathidae > Idiotropiscis > Idiotropiscis lumnitzeri. The sequence continues at coordinate 15,844,411 of NC_142408.1, read as the reverse complement.
AGGGATGTCTTCATGTACATATATCATGGTTCCGTACTGTTGATGATCTATTCTCGTGATGGGTATGAAGCTTGATATACTGTATCTCGATGGGGGCGATTCTTTAGTCAGATGAGTTTCCTGCAGTGCCAACACTTGTACATCTTTCTCCCTCAGCATCTGCGCCATCAACTCACACTTAGCCATCGATATACCCTCCACATTCAATGAGATTATCCTCAGTCCTCCTCCTACTATCACTACATTGTCATTTAGGTCATCATTAACTGAGTCTAGCGTATTTTTCGAAGTTGCAGGACTCTCTACTGCACCAACGCGGCGGCCGACCCAGTATGAATATTCCTTCTTTGAGCTTCCATTTTTGAGGTGTGTAGTCGAGAGCAAGTTTTTAACGCTTGGTTCGACCACCAGGGTGGGATTCCTCTTAGTCAGGCCCCCAGAATGCTGGCTGCACTCCAGGGAGCCGCTCAAGCCTCCACACGACGACAACGTGGGAATCCCGGTCGTGGAGGGTTGACAAAGCATCTTAACGCACTACCAAATTACTATGAGCATTGAGCAAACAGTGACTGCAAAAAATGGCTTCATGGACTTGTGTTGCTGCAGAAACACAGGAAAGTGAATCCATTTGCATATTAGTCACAATAATTCGATCCCGTGGTAAGAGCCACGTCAGAGTGTGTTCGAGCAGTTTTCACTGCTGCTTAAGGAATTAAAAGATTACATTCTTGTCCACCACATTCACATTGCACGGCGACCTAATTGTCACAGGGACACATTACACTGATAAGGTGCGGTGCAGTTCAGCCCAGCGTCACTTTTTCCCGCACCAGTAGAAGGCGCCACACGACTGTGGAAGCCGCTCCAAATTATCACCAAACCGCGACTTGACCTTATGGACATTTTTTTTTTAGGACATTTTTCTCCCGACTGGAGGAACATTTTTTTTTTGTTTTGGGGATTGCAAATAGAAATTTTGTTTCAAGGGATACTAAATTCTGTATGTTCAGGACAAGCTGCATGATGTTTTGCACTGATTCAGGCCTGTAAGACACAAAAACCAGGTGCACATTCCAGACTGATAAGAAAGAAATGAGGTGCACATTCCGGAGTGATGAGGAGTAGAAGCGTTTGAGAACCAAGGTCACAAAACAGATCATTTGTAAGAGAGAAATTGTTAGAATGAGCAGGAAGAGCGTAGGCTGGTGTGGACTCGTCAAAATTCGGGGTTTCCCATCTTGTATGGGTTGTATTTACAATGTGAACTGACAGTCAAGATAAATGTTCATGTGTTCTGTCGACATTGGGCAAACAAGGGCTTTAAAAAAGACCACAACAGGAAAAGAAAGGTTGTGCATAAAGCACGTCTAAATAGTTATTTGTGAATGCAAAGTTCACTTAAGAGAAAATGACACAATTATGATTGGAAACTGCCTCGCTGACAATGCAGCGAAGGCTGCAGCCCAAGGCATGACCTCAAAGTCGGCACTGCATTACTATAAGGGAAAATGAACACACACACGCAGCAAATCAACTTGACAATTTGATATCACGCAAGGAAAAATACACCACTAATTGAATGCACACATTGGGATAACAAAGGTGCAAACATTGCTGAGGACAGGATCAGCAAATTGGCAGATGGCAAATCCTGCCTGCCTAATTCATTGATTGGAAAAGTAACAAGAGTGACACACGAGCTTAGCTGTGTGTCAAGAGAGGGGAAGTATGATATGAAATTGTTCCCACATACAGACTTTTCAACAAAAAACTTTTTTTTAGACAAAGGGTTATTTGTTTGAGATGCAATATTGTTTGGTTTTAATTAATATGTTTTCAAAATGGGTTACATTGTTTTCCAACAACATGATGCTAAAACAGTCGGAATAAGTATTGTGTAATCGAATTATCCTGACATTTGGAATTTCAAGAGTGATTGAAAGTGAAAATGATGCATTTTGTGAATGATGGTGTAACAAGTGGGACAGTCGTTGCAGAATTGACTCAAAGCGTCATTGTGCATACAGTCTGCAGGACTTGTGGAACGCACTAATGGAACTGTTAAAGCCAGACAATATTGAGACAATGAGAGAAACAAAAAAGACGATGGCCAGACTGTTTCAATCACAGTAATGAGGATAGTGCCAGCCGAAGGAAGGACACTATCCCCTTTCGAAATCCTATATGGCTGCACACATAGACTCTCAGGTTCATCAGAACCACCAGCGACTGGCACATCGGTCCCAGTCCACAATGGAAAACATGTTTGATCGAAAAAGATGCAAAGACACAATTACTGGTCAGTGTGTTCTGATCCACAGAGAAATCACGTCTGTGTGGGAGACCAACTCTTCTTCAAGGTGTTGAAACAACTTTGTTGGGACAAGTGAATGCTGAGATGGCCCTCGCCAGATGATGGCAGTGACCCCCACGGCAGCAAAGGTCGCGGGGCGTGGCGACTGGATCCACCAGTCGCAGTGCAAGCTGAAAGGCCTAGCGACGCGAATCCCTCGAAAAGGAGCCCACCTGAGTCACAATCTCGGACCACACGCACATCAGAACCACACAACCAGCCACAGATACGAATGTTGAAGCCACAGAACAAAAAGATTGGATGTTGTTTGGAAGTTGGTGACGGACATGGAGAAATTTCAGCCTTGATTGGAGAACATTATTGCATTTGGATTTTTAATGAAAACGAAACAATTATTGATGTTATGACCACTATGAAGAATTTGGAAGACACAATATATCGGGATAATTATGGTTTTCATTTTTGTTATGTGTAGTCGGTTCATGTTGCATTTTTATGACAAAAATGATGATTAACCGCATGTTTGTTGCCCACATGTACCATTACAACCTGATTGATGTTGAGAATGACGAATTCGAACTGGACAATGACGAACTCGAACTGGACACTGAAACCTAAAAAAACCTCATGGACCCTTTTTGCCCCTGCCCCAACATGTGCACACACACACCATACATGAAGATCCGAGAGGCAAAGACGGCTGTCTCCTCTTACAACAAGGCAAGGGGCCTTCATCAAGTCACCCCAGGGACAAGCTCTGTGTGGAGACAGTTTTGTTATTTTTCACTAGGCACATTGAAATGTATTTTTATATGTTTTGTTCCCTGATGGTCATCAAATGATGAAGATCTCGTTCCACGCCGGAAGGGAGGAGGGGAATTTTGTCCCTACTGAGGGTTTTCGCCCCTCCACTGATGATCACACTGTTGTATAATTTCATTATGAGGATCTGTTTTAAAGCCGTAAGGACATGATTTTTAAATCCACAACAGGGGGGAAATGTAAGATGGGCTGAGGATAGGTAATCAGTTTGTGTATTTATAATCATGTTTTTATACAATATTTATATCAATGATAATTGCTTTAACACACTTACGTTGTTATTTTAACACACAGACACAGTATCCTGAAGATGTGTTTAGTTAAAGTAACCTTTACACCGTGAGTTGTTATTTTCTGCTTGCTGCTGTCTCCTGATGATTTGTTATTGATGTTTTCTGTCTTCTGCTGATTAGTTTAGTCTAAAACAGACCACCATTGTTAAGTAATCTCCTGTCCTCTGGTGATTTAGTTTAGGCTAAACAGACCATTGTATTCTAATTTCTTGTGATTCTTGAGTCAAGCGAATAAAAGCAGAGCCGGTGAGAGGAGGAGAGAGGGGAGTTGCATGGGGCGGCTGCGAGCAGGCTCGCGGCTGCCAGCAGGCGAGCTGCTGCTCGCGGCCTCTCTGTCCCACTCTTTTCCCCCGCCGGCGGTGAAAATGAACAACGGTGTCTGGTTCCTCCTGGCCTTTCAGCTAGCGTTTTATTTCGGCCGTTAGATTTAGTAAGTTATTTCAGTAAGCTCTCCCAAAATGGGCATTTAAACCTGACAGTCCCTCATCCACTTTATTGTATTTTATACTGCTTGTTTTACGTGTTGGTGTTTCTACCCCTATTTGTGTTTTTACTTTCGTATTTTACTCTGTACAGCGTCCTTCAGGGTCCTGAAACATGCCTCCAAATCAAATGTATTATATATATATATATATATATATATATATATATATATATATATATATATATATATATATATATATATATATATATATATATAGTAGTTTGCTCACTGTGTAAAGCTGAATTTAAATATCACAGAAGTTGTTCCTTTTTGCCGTATCATCTTCGAGCAAAACACCCTGCTGAATTTAGCAACACGGGGCCTCGCCAAGCAACGCTGCTTTAGTGTGGTGCTCGTGGGCGCATAACTAAAGCTGTATGTGAGAAGGTAACCGATAGCTTGGTAATGTGGATAGCAAAAAACTGCCGCCCAATTAGCATAGTTGAAGACGACAAGAGATCATTCGAGCAGCATCGGGAGATAAACTGTATAATTTACCTTCGAGGGGAACCATAGTATCACAAATACACGCCTTGTATGAGGATGAGAGGGCTCGGCGAAAGAACATGCTTAAAAAAGCAGCGAATATTCCTGTCAGGGGTGATCACTGGACTTCTGTGAACAATGATAATTACTTGGTCGGTCACAGCGCATTTTAACAGAGAATCAGAATCAGAAATCCCTTTATTGTCATAGTACTCAAGTATGCAACGAGATTAGAGAGCTCCCCTCTCCAGTGCAATACAACAATAATTAGGATAAATATATAAATTAGATAAATAAGAGAATAGTTAGTGCAATGGAAAATAATACTGAATAGGATATATAAAAACACATCACGTTGCTGTTCTGCAAGGTAAGGGTGGTCGTGTGTGTGTGAGAGAGTTTAGAATGGAGATGGCTCTTGGAAAGAAACTGTTTCTCAGTCTATTGGTCCTTGATTTGATGTACCTGTAGCGCCTGCCAGAGGGCATCAGGTCGAACAGGTGTGAGTTTGGGTGGGTATTGTCTTTGACGATATTGAGAGCCCTGCTGAGGCACCGGGCGGTGTAGATGTCCGACAGTGAGGGGAGAGGGCAGCCAATCATCCTTTGCGCTGTTTTGACCCTCCTCTGGAGCCTCACTTTGTCCGCCTCAGTGCAGCCGCTGTACCAGGTGGAGACACAGTACGTCAGCAGGCTCTCAATGGACGAGTGGTGGAAGGCCAGCAGCAGCTTCCTGTCCAGGTCGAATTTCCTGAGGACTTTCAGGAAGTGCAGACGCTGGTGGACCTTCTTTTCCATTATTGGCAAAGAATGGACTCTGCACTCATTTGCGCTCGCTGTGAGTAAAACGGAGCAGTGACACTACGCTGAGGCATGCACTGACCATTTTGTGGATATTGCAAACAAATGGGAAATAAAAGAGAAGTTAACCACTCTTTGCACTGATAGTGCCCGTAATATGGTTGCCGCCGCGAGACTACTCCCATTTCAACACCTACCCTGCACAGCCCACAGTCTGCAACGAACTGTGACAGTTTGCCTTAACGACAGCGGATTTGAAAGTGTTTTGGCCAAGTGTCACAAGATTGTCGGACACTTCAAGCACAGTCCATCAAACGCCCAGGAGTTAAACGAACGACAAGTTGCTCATGGACATAAGCAAGAATCGCTGGCGAAGGACGTTCCAACAAAATGAAATTCCACCCTCGAGATGGTTAAGCGGATCCGGAGAAACAAATCTCCTCAATCAACTACGCTGGCGCAACATAAGCGTAAGGATGCCATGCTGACTGAAAAGGAGCTGTCCAAATTGCAAAAGCTAGAAGAACTACTTGAACCGTGCAAGTAAGTTCTTTCCTTTTTTTGTGTCCTTTTCCGCCGTGTGCTTGCGTGTGTGCACATGCATGCGTGTCATACCATTTTTTCTTTTTCTCTTATGTCTTTGACAACAGAGTTTTGTGTGTGTGCGTGTTTGCTCAACTAAGCTTCGTGTGTGCGGATAAAAAACCGTAAAGTGGTGACACGAATGTTGTTTTTCTGTGTTCTGTATAAATTAAAACAGACATAATTAAGAAAAAAATCACCTGTTTCCTATTTCAGATATGTGACAGAACTGCTGGGAGGGGAGCAGTGTGTCTCCTGTTCAGTAGTATTGCCCGCCTACTGTCACTTGTTCAAAGTTATGGAGCCTTCAGATGATGATCCAATCTATGTTCTGCGGTTCAAGAAGTTATTTACCGCAGTCTTAACTCAGAGGAAGAACAGCACCATCCTCACCTGGCTGAAGATTGCCACTGCCCTTGACCCCAGGTTCAAAGATCTTACGTGTCTCCCCAAAGATGAAAGGAGTGAGGTCTGGGCTTTATTGCGTGGCCTGATGACACAACAACCACCCAATGTAATGACAGAACAGCCCCCAAAAAAGAGAAGGCTATCCAACTTGATGGGAACGTCTGATACGTCAGATGAAGAAGAGGAGTCCGCACAGCATTGTTTGGACCGCTACAAAGCAGAGCCTAAAATAGAACTGGAGGGGTGTCCACGACATTGGTGGTCACAGAGAGAAGAGCACATAGCAGGCTGGCACCCATTGCACGCAAATACCTGTCGACTCCTGCAACCACAGTGCCCTGTGAGAGATTGTTCTCACTCTCAGGCCACATCATTCAAAAGAAACGTGCTTCTCTGTCCTCCGATAATGTGAACAGACTGGTATGCCTCAGTAATTGGCTGAGTGTAAAGGATTAACCCAAATGTGTATGGTTAACTGCACCTTCTTCTGTATTATTGGTTTTTCTATTGACTCATGCACTTTTTGAACGTTAACTGACATGAGGTTGAGACACGCATTTATATTACCAGTATTTCATCTAAAATGAAATACCCTTTTGTACTTGAAAACTGTTCTGGATTGTTTTTATTTAAGTTAATGCAAAGACATGAAGAGAAAAGATGCCAGTAAAGCAAAGTCAATATTGATTTTGTTGAAAAGGAGGACTTTTTTCAAAGATAAGAGAAAGCTGTTAAAATAATTGCTATTAAAAGTATTTGAAAAGAAATATACTTTGTGTTGATGACATGAATTCCAAGATTTTACTCGTTAATATTTATGAACTTTGGAAAAAACATGTTTTAAATGTTGAAAAAAAGTACAGATTTAGATTAATTGTTATTAATTACAGAAAATTGTGCGATTGATTAGTTAAAAAAAATTAATTGCTTGACACCACTAAGATATATATATATATATACATGTATGTATGTATGTATGTATATATATATATATATATATATATATAGAGATATATATATATATATATTATATATATATATATACATCTGCTATTGGCTGGCAACCAGTACAGGGTGTCCCCCGTCTACAGCGGAACAGAAAATGGATGGATGGATGCATATATACATTTACATTAAATTAAAAATGATACTTCCATCCATCCATTATCTGGACCGCTTCTCCTCACTAGGGTCGCTAGAGCCTATCCCAGCTGTCTTCGGGCAGTAGGCGAGGTACACCCTGAATTGGTGTCCATCCAATTGCAGGGCACACATAGACGAACAACCATCCGCACTCACACTCATACCGAGGGGCAATTTAGAGTGTCCAATCAACCTGCCATTCATGTTTTGGGAATATGGGAGGAAACCGGAATACCCAGAGGAAACCCACGCAGGTACGGGGAGAACATGCAAACTCCAACCAGAAAGGCGGAGCCAGAATCCAACCCACGACCTCTTTATTGTGAGGCCATCGTTCTAACCAGTCGGGCCACCGCGCGGCCCCATGATATTTTCAACCACATCATAAACTTAATTTGGGAAAAACGAATAAATTTAGCTGTAATTAAACAATTTCTTTTTTTTAGTTAAGTCAAACAAAAACGAAACTTCATTCACAGCTAAACCAAACGTTTCCAATATAAATTTCCACCTATATATAGTGTAAAAAGACATCCTGAAGCCTGGAAAGTCATGAATTTGATTGTCCAGTATTTCCCTTATGAGATAATGCCTCACTTAGCAAATGTGTACAGCGCGAGCTGAAAATGCATTTGCGTCACTAAACAACCAAACTTCATTAACAGCTAAAGTAAACGTTTCCAATGTAAATGTCCACCTATATATGGTGTAAAAAGACATCCTGAAGCCTGGACAGTCATTAATTTGATTGTCCAGTCTTTCCCTTATGAGATAATGCCTCACATAGCAAATGTGTACAGCGCGAGCTGAGAATGCATTTGCAGCACTAAAATAATGAAACTTCATTAACAGCTAAACCAAACGTTTCCAGTGTAAGTTTCCACCTTTTTATAGTGTAAACTGATCTCCTGAAGCCTGGACAATCATTAATTTTATTGTCCAGCATCTCCCTCATGGGATAATGCCTCACGTTGCAAATGTGAACAGCGCGAGCAGCAAATGCATTTGCAGCACTAAAAAAACGAAACTTCATTAACAGCTACGCCAAACGTTTCCAATGTAAATTTCCACCTCTATACAGTGTAAAGTGACATCCTGAATACTGTACAGTCATTTATTTGATTGTCCAGTATTTCCCTCCTGAGATAATGCCTCACTTAGCAAATGTGATACTGCGCGAGCTGAAAATGCATTTGCAGCACTAAAAAAAACAAACTTCTACAACAGCTAAACAAAACGTTTCCAATGTAAATTTTCACCTATATATAGTGTAAAAAGACATCCTGAAGCCTGGACAGTTATTAATTTGATTGTCCAGTATATCCCATATGAGATAATGCCTCACATAGCAAATGTGTACAGCGCAAGCTGAAAATGCATTTGCATCACTAAAAGAAAACAACTCATATAACAGCTAGTCCAAACATTTCCAAAGTAAATTTCTACCTTTATAGTGTAAAAACACATCCTGAAGCCTGGACAGTCATTGATTTGATTATCCAGTATTTCCCTTATGAGATAATGCCTCACATAGCAGATGTGTACAGCGCAAGCTGAGAATGCATTTGCGTCACTAAACAACCAAACTTCATTCACAGCTAAACCAAACGTTTCCAATATAAATTTCCACCTATATATAGTGTAAAAAGACATCCTGAAGCCTGGAAAGTCATGAATTTGATTGTCCAGTATTTCCCTTATGAGATAATGCCTCACTTAGCAAATGTGTACAGCGCGAGCTGAAAATGCATTTGCGTCACTAAACAACCAAACTTCATTAACAGCTAAAGTAAACGTTTCCAATGTAAATGTCCACCTATATATGGTGTAAAAAGACATCCTGAAGCCTGGACAGTCATTGATTTGATTATCCAGTATTTCCCTTATGAGATAATGCCTCACATAGCAGATGTGTACAGCGCGAGCTGAGAATGCATTTGCAGCACTAAAAAAACCCAACTGTTATAACAGTAAATCAAGCTTTTCCAATGTAAATATCCACTTTTATATCGTGTAAAAAGACATCCTGCAGCCTGGAGAGTCATTAATTTGATTGTCCAGTATTTCCCTCTTCAGGTAATGCTTCACTAGGAAAATGTATACAGTGCAAGCTGAAAATGCATTTGCAGCTCTAAAAAAACTAACTTTTATAACAGCTAAACCAAACGTTTCCAATGTAAATTTCCACCTTTATATAGTGTAAAAACACATCCTGAAGGCTGGAGAGTCTTTAATTTGATTGTCCAGTATTTCCTTCATGAGATATTGGAACACTTAGAAAAAGTGTACGGCGCGAGCAGAAAATGCATTTGTATCAATAAAAAACGAAACTTCATTAATAGCTAAACCAAACGTTTCCAATGTAAATTTCCACCTTTATATAGTGTAAAAATACATCCTGAAGCCTGGACAGTCATTGATTTGATTATCCAGTATTTCCCTTATGAGATAATGCCTCACATAGCAGATGTGTACAGCGCGAGCTGAGAATGCATTTGCAGCACTAAAAAACCCAACTTTTATAACAGTAAATTAAGCTTTTCCAATGTAAATATCCACTTTTATATCGTGTAAAAAGTCATCCTGCAGCCTGGAGAGTCATTAATTTGATTGTCCAGTATTTCCCTCTTCAGGTAATGCTTCACTAGGAAAATGTGTACAGTGCAAGCTGAAAATGCATTTGCAGCACTAAAAAAACGAACTTTTATAACAGCTAAACCAAACGTTTCCATGTAAATTTCCACCTTTATATAGTGTAAAAACACATCCTGAAGCCTGGACAGTCATTGATTTGATTATCCATTATTTCCCTTATGAGATAATGCCTCACATAGCAGATGTGTACAGCGCGAGCTGAGAATGCATTTGCAGCACCAAAAAAACCCAACTTTTATAACAGTAAATCAAGCTTTTCCAATGTAAATATCCACTTTTATATCGTGTAAAAAGACATCCTGCAGCCTGGAGAGTCATTCATTTGATTGTCCAGTATTTCCCTCTTCAGGTAATGCTTCACTAGGAAAATGTATACAGTGCAAGCTGAAAATGCATTTGCAGCTCTAAAAAAACTAACTTTTATAACAGCTAAACCAAACGTTTCCAATGTAAATTTCCATCTTTATATAGTGTAAAAATACATCCTGAAGCCTGGACAGTCATTAATTTGATTGTCCAGTATTTCCCTCCTGAGATAATGCCTCACTTAGAAAATGTGATACTGCGCGAGCTGAAAATGCATTTGCGGCACTAAAAAAAACAAACTTTTATAACAGCTAAACTAAACGTTTCCAATGTAAATTTACACCTATATATAGTGTAAAAATACATCCTGAAGCCTGGATAGTCATTAATTTGATCGTCCAGTATATCCCATATGAGATAATGCCTCACATAGCAAATGTGTACAGCGCGAGCTGAGAATGCATTTGCAGCATTAAACAACCAAACTTCATTATCAGCTAAACTAAACGTTTCCAATGTAGGTTTCCACCTATATATAGTGTAAAAAGACATCATGAAGCCTGGATATTCATTAAATAGATTGTACAGTATTTCCCTTATGAGATAATGCCTCACATAGCAAATGTGTACAGCGCGAGCTGACAATGCATTTGCAGCACTAAAAAAACGAAACTTCATTAACAGCTAAACCAAACGTTTTCAGTGTAAATTTCCACCTTTATATAGTGTGAACTGACATCCTGAAGCCTGGACAATCATTAATTTTATTGTCCAGCATCTCCCTCATGGGATAATGCCTCACGCTGCAAATGTGTACAGCGCAAGCTGAAACTGCATTTGCAGCACTCAAGAAAAGCAACTTATATAACAGCTAGCCCAAACGTTTCCAATGTAAATTTCCACCTTTATCTAGTGTAGAGTGACATCCTGAAGACTGGACAGTCATGAATTTGATTGTACAGTATTTCCCTCATGAGATAATGCCTCACATAGCAAATGTGTACAGTGCGAGCTGAGAATGCATTTGCAGCACTCAAAAAACAAACTTTTATAACAGCTAAACCAAACGTTTCCAATGTAAATTTCCACCTTTATATTGTGTAAAAAGACATCCTGAAGGCAGGACAGTCATTAATTTGATTGTCCAGTATTTCCTTATGAGATAATTAAAGCTCAGACATTAAAGCTCTCCGGACATTAAAGCTCTCCTGAAGGAGAAAAAGAGGGCTTTTGTGTCAGGCGACAAGGATGAGCTGAAGAGAGTGCAGCGTCAGCTGAGAAGGAGGATCCAAGAGGGGAAAAAGTCCTACAAGATGCGGATGGAGGAACAACTGCAGCGGAACAATGCCAGGGATGTCTGGAGGGGCCTGAAGACCATCTCAGGCCACGGACAACCAGGTAAGACCCAGAAGGGGGGGGGGGCTTCAGTGGGCAAATGAGTTGAACCTATTTTTCAATAGGTTTGATCAAATGCCTGACCCCGCTCAGGCTCCCCTGCTGCAGCTCCCACCAACCCCTCCTGCCACTGCGAACGAGACCCTCTCTCCCCCTCTCTCTCTCCACAGGCTCCAGTTCCCAGCCTCATCAGACAACCACCACTTCCTCCTGCTCAGCCTTGTTCCTCACAACATCTCAGGTGAAGAACCAGCTGAGGAGGATGAAGGCGAGGAAGGCAGCAGGCCCAGATGGGATTAGCTCCCAGCTCCTAAAATCCTGCGCAGACCAGCTGTGTGGAATCGTCCAGTACATGTTCAAGCTGAGCCTGAAGCTGGGCAGAGTCCCCCAGCTGTGGAAAACATCCTGCCTGGTTCCGGTTCCAAAGACACCCCATCCGAAGGAGCTCAACAACTTCAGACCAGTGGCGCTGACGTCTCATCTGATGAAGACCCTGGAGCGACTCGTCCTCGTCTATCTGCGCCCCCTGGTCAGCTCCTCAATGGACCCACTCCAGTTCGCATACCAGCCTGGCATCAGTGTGGAGGATGCCATCATCTACCTGCTCCACACTTCACTCTCCCACCTGGAGAAGGCGGGGTGCACGGTGAGGATCATGTTCTTTGATTTCTCAAGTGCTTTCAACACCATCCAGCCCACCTTATTGGGAGACAAGCTGGAGCAGGCGGGAGTGGCCCACCACCTCATCACATGGATCCACGACTACCTCACAAACCGGCCACAGTACGTGACACAGACTCTTCCTACTCAGGAGGCTGAGGTCCTTTGGCGTTCGGGGAACACTCCTCAGGAACTTCTATGACTCGGTGGTTTCATCAGTCATCTTCTATGGAGTGGTCTCCTGGGCAGGAGGCATCTCGGGCCGAGACAAAAAGAGACTGGATAAACTAGTGAGGAAGGCCAGCTCTGTCCTGGGCTGCTCCCTGGACTCTGTGGACTCAGTGGGGGGCAGGAGGATGACGGCAAAACTGTCATCAATGCTGGACAACCCAGCCCACCCACTCAATGACATTCTGAGAACACTCCACAGCTCCTTCAGTGATAGACTGTTACACCCTCGCTGTACCAAAGAGAGATTTCGGCGCTCCTTCCTGCCGACTGCTGTCAGACTTTTTAACAAGAACATTGGGTCAGGCCTACAAACGGGAGGGCATTAGTGCAATTGTGCAGTCCTAGGATGCAATATACACTACTACTGTACTTTCAGCCAATGGTGTACTTAAATATTGACCAATGATGTATTTTGTTTACCTTTACAGTATTCTTATAACAGTACTTCTATCACTGCAGCATTTCTACCATTGCAGGACGTTTACTATTACAGTACTTTTATCATTGCAGTATTTTTCTATCGTTGCAGTACCTTTACTATTACAGTACTTTTACCATTGCAGTATATTTCATCATTGCAGTACTTTTTACCATTACAGTACTTTTATCATTGCAGTATTTTCTATCATGCAGTACTTTTCTATCATTTCAGTACTCTTGCCATTACAGTACTTTTATCATTGCAATATTTTTATCATTGCAGTATTTTCAATAATTCAGTAGTTTTTATCATTACAGCGTTTCCCCCTCTGTATAATGGACAGGCATTAGGAGTGTTTCCTTACACTTAGATACGTTTATACTGTGTATATTTGCATGCTTTTTATGAATGTCTGCTGCTAATGTTATACATTAACGGCTACATTACGCCGCCGACTCTGTGTGAGCTATATCTTTGCTGCTGTAACACCTCAAATTTCCCCATTGTGGGACTAATAAAGGACATCTTTATCTTTATCTTTATCTTAGTGTGAGGACAATAAACTTTTATTGTTTTGTACAGCTCAACACTGCAAAAAACAAGGAGATCTTCATCGACTTCAGGAAGAACAAGACAGTACCACCCCCTCCTCTACATCAAAGGCGAGTGTGTGGAGAGGGTTCACACATTCAAGTTCCTTGGAGTACAGATCTACAATGACCTCTCCTGAACACACAACACCACAGCAGGGAAAAAGAAGGTCCATCAGTGACTGCACTTCCTGAAGGTCCTCAGGAAATTCAACCTGGGCAAGAAGCTGCTGCTGGCCTTCTACCACTCGTCCATCGAGAGCCTGCTGACTCATTGAGTCTCCACCTGGTACGGCAGCTGTACTGAGGGAGACAGAGTGAGGCTCCAAGCAGTCAAAACAGCGCAGAGGATTATTGGCTGCCCTTGCCCCTCCCTGTTGGACATCAACACCACCCGATGCCTCAGCAGAGCTCACAAGATCATCAAAGACAGTACTCACCCTAGCTCACACCTCTTTGACCGGTTGCCCAATGGCAGGCACTACAGGTGCATCAAGACTAACAGACTGAAAAACAGTTTCTTCTCGAGAGCCATCTCCATGCTGAACTCTCGGACACAACGACCCGAAAGCGCTTTGTTACAGCTCCAACTGTTGTGAAATGCGCTGTATAAATAAAATTGTCTTGTATTGTAATACCTTGTAGAACTGCTTTATAATGTGTTTTATTTATTTAATTTCGTATTGATTTTCTATTAATTATTTAATCAATTTGATTGATATATGTATTTAATTAAATTATTGTTATACAGTAATCCCTCGCTATCTTGCGCTTTACCTATCGCGGCTTCGCTGCTGCGCGGATTTTTTTTACAGTGTTATTGTGCTCTGTGTAGCGGCCCCTTGGATTTCGAATCGGGACGCAGAGAGTTTAAAACGGGTGTCGATAACCTTTATCTCTGAACAAGCATGTTTAGCATTCTGCATGTGATGTGGCATTTCAAAATAAAATGCCGAAGAAATCTCAACTTTTGACACATGATATCGAAAAATCAAGAAAAATTAAGTTTTAGTTACACCGCAACCAGACCGATGCTGAGGCACACTCGGCCACCCCAAGTATCCAACCAAAGTACTTTGAATGAAATGTGATCTGGCATTTCAAAATAAAATGCCGAAGAAATCTCAACTTTTGACCATTACCACATGATATCAAAAAATCAATGAAAATTAAGTTTTTGTTATCCCGCAACCAGACCGGTGCTGGGGCACACTAGGCCACCCCAAGTATCCAACCAAAGTACTTTGAATGAAATCTGAAGTGGTATTTCAAAATAAAATGCCAAAGAAATCTCAACTGTTGACCAAAACACACAATTTTGAAAAATCATTAAAAATTTACTTTTCGTTATCCCGTGACCACACCGGTGCTGAGGCACACTAGGCCACATCAGGTATCCAACCAAAGTACTTTCAACGAAATCTGATGTGGCATTTCAAAATAAAAGGCCAAAGAAATCTCAAATTTTGACCATTACACCTGAATTAAATAAAATCATAAAAAATTAAGTTTGTTATCTCGCAACCAGACCGGTGTTGGGGCACACCAGGCCACCCCAGGTATCCAACCAAAGTACTTTCATCAAAATCTTATGTGGCATTTCAAAATAAAAGGCAGAAGAAATCTCAAAATTTCACAGTTACACCTGAAAGTGTGATTTCTTCCGAATTTTATTTTGAAATAACACATCACATTTTGATGAAAGTACTTTGGTTGGATACCTTGGGTGGCCTAGTGTTCCCCAGCAGTAGTCTGGTTGCGGGATAAGGAAAATGTAATTTTTGATGATCTTTTGTAATCGGGTGTAATGGTCAAATTTGGAGATTTCTTTGGCCTTTTACTTTGAAATGCCACACCAGAATTTTATTTTGAACGTGAGTGTGAGTGTTTACAATTCAAACGTCTGATGATGCTCAAGATGGAGAAGCAAAGTAGAAAGTGCTCAGGGGCACAAAACCAAAAAAGAAACAGGGTGATCGAGAAAGACTATGCAACCATGAAAACCAGCTTTTCAAAGTGATTAAAAACAGTTGTGATATGTCAGTGTGGTAAGAGTCACACATGGCTCAAAGAAACGTTCATTAAAAGTTTTATTTAAAAGTATTTTGTCCTGGTGATTTGCCGTCGTGAACGATTAAAAAATATCCGAACATCAGTGCGTGCGCGACTCACGTAGATTGTGTACTGACAAGCCTGCTCTTCAGAACGGATGTTATGGGCGTGTCATACTTGGATGCAGCACCCAATGATATTGCATCCGGGCGTGTCATGACAAGAACTCAGTGAAATACATAACGAGTCTCGCGCATCGTTTGCGTCATCAGAGTTTATATAGCAAATTATGATAAAGACACTAGGCTGAATTATCCGGAATGTTTTTTTTAATCTGTTCGTACATTTCTCCCTGACCATCTGAAGGGGGATGCGTAAGAACACGAAGGAGCTACAAAGACTTGTTGGATACAATTTTGCTGTATTTGGTGAGTGAGCTAATCTTGCAGCCACTCAATGCTAATGCTATTGGTTCTTCGGATGTAACTAGATCTGGCAGCACAAATGGTGGTCGTAAAACCATTATAAAATGCATTTAATGTTAACGTGTGTCATATATCATTGGCGCTAGATATTTGTTTTCACGAGGAGCAGCGTAGCCTAACTAAAGCTTTAGACAGTCGGGCCTTTTCGCTGCTTGTGTTTCTATTCTGTCGTTACGCTAGCGAACATGCTTTTCGGGTAACTGCGTTCAATCGCTGCAGAATAACCATTGACTGTTAATGAAAATACAACCAGGGAAATAGTTCTGCATTATGACGAAGTGGTAAAACGTTTGACTGCATTATAACGAAGAAGTAAAACGATTGCTATAAATGGTAAAAGAACATGAGCATCGGTGCACATGACAACATAATTGTTTGATTTTCAAAAAGCACGAGAGATTGTTTGATGGTGCTCTTCCCCCCCACACGCAGTCTTCGGATTTAAGGACTCTACACACCAGTCCGACGTAGGCTGCCGTGGCCGACTGTCGCATCGGCCTAGAAGTCGGCACGTCGGACCGGTGTCAGTACTAGATGTAGTCGGGTTGCTAGATATGGTCGAGCTTGAACCCGCGGCTTCTTCATCGCATACACACGGTACAAGAGGCTCGGCACCCTCTGCGCGACGTTATTCACCAAACGGCCCATCATAAACCAGTCACATTGGCCCCTGAAGTGTCAAGCAGCACGTCTCGGGAAAGGGAAGACGAACAGTCGCCCGGTGTTCTGACAAAATGTCCTACCCGCTCGAATCGCCCGACCGGAGGCTGATTCGACAGCCTGTTCTGTCAAAATGTCCTACCCGTGCGAGTCGTCCTACCGGAGGCGAATTTCGAAGCCAAAGTACTGCACCGTGTGCTTTCAGATATTTTATCGAGTATATTTATGCATCGATATAGGTGGGACGTTCTGACAGTTTAATTTATGGAGTGTATTTATGCATAGATATAGGTAGGACGTTCTGACAGTGTAATTTACGGAGTATATTTATGCATAGATACAGGTAGGATGTTCTGAGAGTTTAATTTATGGAGTATATTTATGCATAGATACAGGTAGGACGTTCTGAAGGTTTAATTTATGGAGTATATTTATGCATAGCTACAGGTAGGAAGTTCTGACAGTGTAATGGGATTAATTAATCACTTGGGAGAAGACAGTAGATGGAAGAACAAACACCACAGTGTTTTGTTCACAACTATTTACATTTATTACAACAATAGTCACTGTGTGACTGGCCATCTTGGGGGACATATTGGGCACATTGAAAATGGGCCCACCTGGTACATTTATGACACTGCACCTAAAAAGTAAAAAACAAGCACACATAAAAACAATGCATATGAAAATGTGAAATCAATCATGTATACCATTTCAATCATGCTGGAACTCTCCATCAGTCTGTCATTGTTTTTTGAGTAGATGGTTTTACATCGGGTCCCACCAATGAGTCTGAACTAGTTGTGAAGGGGCTCGTAATAGCATTCAAATGGTCGGACAGGTTTGTTGTATATATGTATATATGCAAGTTTGTGCATAGCAACAGCTATGTGATGACAAATAAACGACCCCATAAACAAAGAGCATTTTAACCGAGGAGGCGAGCGAGGGGTCGCTAAGCGTGCTAATTGCTAAAGTGAAGTACAGATTCGACCCAAGTGAGTGCTTCGGTGTTCAGTCAACTTTTAACAGAAGTATGTCCAGGATACGTTAGGGCTTGAGAGCCAGTGGCTATGAACAGAAATGTTGTATTTCAATCAATACGTAACTTGATATAAAATAAGACGACGGCTACATTTGCAATTTAGCAGATGCTCTCAGACCGGAACACAGAAACGGATGAAGAGGTTCGATGTCAAACGCATATTAAATATTTATAATCTCATCAATACTTTTTGCACTACACAGTACTGAGTTTCAATATCCACACAATACGGCTCAAATTTATGTTTTAATCAACTTGACTTAATTATATGCACAATTATACATAAATGCAAAATTATACTTGACAGAATGTTGTTTTTAAAAATTCGAGAAAGAACTGTCCCCTCCCTCACAAAATCTCTTGTCTGCATTACAGTATTGTTTTTATTGGTGTAAAGGCATTTTCTGTCATGTTTGTAAATGTCAGAAAATAGCTAATTTAATCGAATTACAATACAATTATTTCCTATCATCATTCAGCCCCCGCGTTCACGATTTCCTTCGCCAAAAAATCCCAAACTCCTCATGTATATAAAGAGCTGCGTCTTTATGAAATCTATTTTAATATTCTGTTTGATGTATAACACCACCTTTTTTTTTTTTTTTTTTTAAAAACAATGTACTGCATGCATGGAGCCCGTTGAACAAATCCAACTGAAAATTTGTCAGTTCAGCCTCAAGACGTTGATCTTCGATACCAATATGATATGGGTGACCATTTTGCCTTTTTCTGTCGACTGAAAATGACATCACAGTTGCTCACTGCTCAGACCAGTCACAGCACACCTGTTTTCTGAAGCGCATCCATTTTTGGTTGTTATCTGATATCATCATATTGTGAAACTTGATATACACATCAAGCTTGGCAAAATGATCTCTATTTTGTTATTTATTTTTGTGATTTATTAATCACAAAATAAAGTTGTATTGTATTGTATTGTATTTTATGAAATGGCCCACATAGCACCCCCTAGGAAGTTTTAATGAACCTGCCCAGTTGTGTTTCAAGAATCTAAGAAAAATCAGCAAAATAACTCAAGATCTACAAAAATGTCTTTCAGCCATGTTCCAAATATAACTATAAGTCCAGGAATACTTAATTTTTAATATCCTTTCAAAATTTGCCCATTTTTTTCTTTTTTTTTTGTGGTCCAAATTTAGTAAAAGTAAATGTAAAAGTAATTTTTGATCAGTTGTACTTCAATTTTTCAAACTTTCCCTTGCCAATGTGCCCGAAGTACAACGTGGCCAGGGTTGTTGTTGTTTTTTTTTTTTTTTCTTTCACATTACAGTCGAGTTTTTCCTCTTAACTTTTTAGATCTTCAAAAAGCACATTATAGTAGAGCTGTATTTAAATCACTCTGTATATCGTGACCTTTCGTTCTTGTTAATAAAGGGCTTATATATATGTTTTTCTTCAACGAATCGCCCAGCTCTGTTCCTCTCTGCTCCTCCCCAAAAATCTGGGGGAAAAAATGATGAAAAACAGTTTAACGCGATACTTATATTGCAGTACTGCATAGATCTCAATTTTTTTCAGAAATTATCTTCAAAGATTTATTTAGAAACATATATTAGATTTCTACGGGAACTATAATAAAATAATCATAAACTCTTTTATTTCCATGGGCTGTCTTTGAAGGATGATGAATTGGCTTGATGATCTGAAACCTATAATTGTGAAAAATCTGAAATCATGATGGGGCAAATTGTATTTGGTAGTACTGTATATCACTACAAAAACAATTGCTCAAATGTTGGGCTACAGTTTTTCCAATAAGAAAAAAATCCCATCTACGTTTTGACTGCAGAACTTAAGAGATGCCTGAAGTTCGGGACCTTTCCGAAGCTTTGCCAGGGATGCCCATGGACCCAATCACTGGAGTTGGTGTTGTAGCCTCCAGGAGCAGAGCACCAACCGGTTATGATGTTGTAAGATCATTTATCTTTTTTGTTGTTTGTATTCTCAGGTTAATTGGCATTTAGAAACCTTATTAGTGTTCTTGTTTATCCTGCTTATACAGTGCAGGGTTGTAATGGCGCATCTCCCATCACACTCCCGAGATGCAT